>NC_092643.1:25515316-25689669 GCF_039555335.1 Amphiura filiformis | reverse complement strand
TAGCCCTGCGGGGCAAACTAGTTGGATATCCATATTTCGGGATGAGTGGTTTTTGAAGCTTCGAGGGCAAACTAGTTGGATATCCATATTTCGCGGTTTGTGGTTCTTTTTAACCCTGCGGGGCAAACTAGTTCGATATCCTCATTTCGCGGTTAGTGGATTTGACGACCCGTAACCACCCCAATCAGCTGCATGGGGTAAGAATTATTAAAAAAATTAATAGCTGAACCCAATAGTTCAGCGAGGGACTGGAAACGACATATTGATGACTATATATAGAGTGTATTCAATAAACCCAAGCAGAACGAGAGCTGCTAAGTAACCGTTATCCATAACCATAAACACATGCATGATCAGACAACGAGTGTTCAATTTCCTCATAGCTTCCCACGTTGTACACACGTCAGTCGAATTTGGCGGTGTTGGTTTGTTAGCCCTCCAATCTATAACATCGTTCACTTTTTGTTGAACTTTGTATGTGGGCCTCACTGTAATAACATAAAGATCAGTCTGATCAGTGTGATATCATTTCAAGAGGTCACTTCACATGATTAAGCTAAACAGCCTAATTCGGCCCTGATTTGGTAAAATGATCTGACTTGAAATTAAAATCGCTGTTTCGAGAAAAAGAGCTTTAAAGTTTGAACACTTGACGTTTTTCTTTTTGAATAAAATAAATTGTTAAACAGATCTAATGTCTTAGAAAATATATAAATCTCATTATTTGGTGCAGAAAAAATAAAAAAAATAAAATATAAAATTATACACTGACTTTCGTACAAAAGTACTTTATCAAAGTGAGCAAAAACAACCGTGACACTCCCATCACGCGCCACTACAACGAGATTCCCCATATTCCGTCTGATCTTAAAGTCACGGCCTTCTCCAAACCTCAGGTTCAGATCACTAGCGTTGGTTGAAGGAACAACATACAATCAATCAATCAATTTATTTCATCCGTTCATATACATACTATATGCCATTACGGCACCCTTGTTGGCCCTGATAGCATCGGACTTAATGTCCAATTTTCTGCATTCAAACTTTAATTTCCTTTTGGTCACGCCCTGCCCATTTGGTAGATCTTCATTCTCTCCATTATAGCAGTTTTTTGTATTAATTTCTTTTCTCTTTCTTTCTTTTCTCTCTTTCTTTCTTTCTCCCCTTCTTTCTTTCTCTCTTTCTTTCTTACCTCCTTTCTTTCGTTTTCTTTCTTTCTATCATAGGCCTACTTTCATTATTCCTTTCCTTTTTAGTTCTTTTTCTTTGCTTTATTTCTTTCTTCTCTTTTCATTTTCCTTCCTTGCTTTTTCCTTTCTTTCTTTCTTCCTTCCTTTCTTTCTCTCCTTTCTTTCTTTCTTCCTCTTTTTTCTTTCTTTTTTCTTTCTTTCTTTCTTATTTTCTTTCTTTCTTTCATAGGCCTACTTTCATTCTTTCCTTTCCTTTTTCCTTTCTTTATTTCTTTCTTCTCATTTCTTTTTCCTTCCTTTCTTTCTTTCCTCCTTTCTTTTTTCTTTCTTTCTATTTTCTCTTTCTTGTTCATTCTTTACTTTCTTCCTTTATTTTCATCAGTCTCTCTTCCTCTTTCTTTGCATTTCATTTAATATCTAGAGTTTGTCTGCGACTGCTTTCGCTCGCGCTGCTTTAATTTGCGTGTTGCGCCATTTCTAGTACGCACCTTTTAACATCGCGTTTCTCATTTTGTTTTTTTTTTTCGCAGACATTTTCTATTTTGCTCACTTTGATAAAGTACTTTTGTACGAAACGTCAGTGTATAATTTTATATTAAAACATCGTTGAACAACACCACTGTTCAATTACTTTTCATTATTTGGTGGCATGGTGGTGATTTGAGGATGTCACCAATGAAAAGAGCGGCCTCACATTACCCATGATATGGATTTATCTCAAATTGTCCAAATTTCAAGTTATTGTCAATTCATTTTAAGCCAGTGGTAACCAGTATTTCAAAAAAGGTGTAGCTTTGAATTGATGTGATGGGATTCAATTTTATTCAATATCTATGCCAACCAACAGATCGTTCTACGGTTTCACGATTTAAATTACTATAGGCCTATGGCCCTAGATTGCCGAGAAGGATTGATGCAAACATCATGCATGTGAAATGTTCCAAAGGTTAATGAACGAGAATGAAAAGAACAGATTAACTTTATCATGTTTGTCTCCCTATGCATGAGTGCGTATATTTATGGCCTTTACAATATTTCCTTATGTTCTTGTTAGGTATGGGCGGAGGTATGGGGTATTATTAAAATAAAAAATAGTTATATTAAATGAAATCCTGGCATAAATAAATCGTCTTCATTCAATTGTGCTGTCTCTAAAGCAAGTAGAAATAGCTTGTACACTTTCAACATGGGAACACGTTTTGACGTATCTATAATTAGTAAAAAGATGTAGCTCAGCGGCCAGCCAACAAAAAGAAAATGTCTATAGTAGGCCCTTAGCTGGCCCTATACGTGAAACAAGATTTTCTCTCTGAATTGACCGTATTTTACGTGTAAGAAAATCAATCGCATTATCGTGTTCACTCAAAAATTTTAATGGGCACTTCTGGGTTGGGTATCTATAGATTCTATAGAATTTAAGTATGATATATTTTCGATGGTAAATATATTTCACTTTCAAAGTTTGTAGTTTTCATAATTGCAATTTCTGAATATGATATAAAAAGCGGTAATAAGTCTATAAATGTAAGAGTATCGGATCATTTTGAATGTTAATAAATGCGAAACGCCGTCGGTAGACACCAGCAATATCAGGGATTGCCGCGATTCTTGCAGTAGCTTTTATGAATAGAATACAATAGTGGATACAATAGCGGAACAATAGAGCTCTCTTACGGGCAAATAAACCTCGTCGCGTTTTGCTAAATTTCACTTCTTCTTTTTCATGAACTAACCGTTATTTTTTTAAACTTGTGGCAAAACGTCGACCGATGTTTTTAATATCCAGTTTGATTTTGGTCCATAAGTCAAAGATAGGGTCTTAAATCAAGACCTACCAAAAGTATGTTACAGATAAATTTATTCCGCACAGTTTGATACCTCATTTGTCCAAATCGATACAGAATTTATGACACAATGACCTTTTGAATACACCTACCCAGGATATTAAAGTTGCAGTAATGCCTAATTGGAGTGGTTTTCCTGCTTCTCAAGATTCGTCATAAACTGATAAAGGTACACACATATTAACAGAGACAGACTAAGACTGGAATAGGAATTACTGCAACTAGTATTTGTAAAATTGAGGTGATTGCGTTCTAATCGTCATTGTGTTATCAATTCTGCATCGATTTGGTCAAATGAGGTTTCAAACTGTGCGGAATAAATAATATCTGCAACATACTTTTGGTAGGTCTTGATTTAACACCCCTTCTTTGGCTTATGGACCGAAATTGAACTGGACACTTTCTTTTTGGGATGGGTTTATAACAAGATTATGAGCTATCACATACCTGTTCCAATGCGCTTGTTGTCAATAGTATGAAGAAGGCTTTCAACATCATCCAAGGCGTCACAAAACTGTTTGAATTCTTCTTTCACCGTTTGCTTTTCACTATTCTCGTTACACGCCATTTTGGCTTTCACAGCCGCCAAATCATCTTGAATCTTGGCCGTCTGTCTCTGAAGTTTCGCTAGATAAGCACCCGTCAGCAGATTATCTTTTGCCTCTGGGCGCACCACTTCGTCAAATATTATCGCAGCAATCTCAACATTGTTGATTTTTTGAAGAAGAGGAAGAGCTTTGACTTTAGTCTTTTTGTCAGCTTTTGAAAAACACACCATAAACATATCTTTTCCTGCCTTTGTAACCAGCCCGATTAATTTAACAGGATCGTTACAAGTCTGCGCAGCCAAACCAGCCTTAGCCATTGTCGTTTAACTGTATAACTGCTATTATTGTTAAGTTGAAAACGTAACCCCAACCAGGTGCGAGCGTTTCTTCTGAGTTGTTGATGAATCAGAATCTAACGCCAATCTTAAGTAGATAGCAACAACACGCCCGCCTTTATATGGAATTGTAAGTTGATAATCACCTGTTTTCGCAATGATTGATGCGGTACATACATTGAAATGGAAATTAAAAGCGTAAACAAAAACTGCCATATCATGCAGATGTTTGCTTCTAAACAAGTATAAACATGATATAAGTGTGGCAACCTCTTTAATAAACATCTCCCTGGTTTAAAACCCTTCTTAAAGATAATTAACTGGTGACTTTGTTTTTGGTTTACTTTTAAATTATTTTGAAAAAACATCTATGAAACAGGCTAATAATAAATGAGCAGTTCATACGGTTGGAAATCTTTAACGATTTCGCAAGGAGTCAATCCTTGGGAGTTATTGAAACGACCCCACTGTAAGAGTCAATTTTTAGACATGGTTCTTTCTTCCAGGACTTATCTGAATAGTGTTATCGATTACATGCCGTCGGTTATCGATGCATTTACTGGTGCAGCCGGTCACTGTGTGAATGGTCAAGCTTTCGTCAGACGTGGCTCTGACTTTATCAGGTCCATTTCAATAGTCTTTACATTTCAATAGACAGATAGATTTTGTTGCAGTTGCCGGTCATAACAACATTGCCACTAATGTAGATTTTTCGTTCTCTGAACCACCTTGCAAAAACGTTTTATTAATTACATGCATGCTTCATGATTAGTTTTCGATGCAAAAATAACAATAATAATTAAATAATATTTCTAACACTAATAATAATAATAATAATAATAATAATAATAATAATAATAATAATAATAATAATAATAATAATTCTCCAGCAAATAATATATTTGTCCTTGAATATGCATGTCGTAAGTATGCACTTAAATAAATGTAGCACTCAGTGGTATACTCGCAGTGTACATTACAGTCATAAACAAAGTTGCCACTAACGTAGACTTTCCGTTCTCTGAACCTCCTCGCAAAAAGATTTTACGAATCTCACATAGATACTTCATATGTTTTTTAATTGATATCAATTTGATAATAATGATAATAATAATAATAATAATTCTCCAGTAAATAATATATTTGTCCTTGAATATGCATGTCGCAAGTATGCACGCATGCACTTTAATAAATGTAGCACTCATACTCGCAGTGTATATTACACAAGTCAAAACAAAGTTGCCACTAACGTAGACTTACCGTTCTCTGAACCTCCTCGCAAAACGATTTTATGAAGCTCACATGGATACTTTATAATTTATATATTTTTTAATTGATATCAATTTGAATGAGTCTGTCAATCAGACCATCCTCCTTTAAGATACATAACGATCCTTACCGCATCAATCAATTATCACAATTGCAATGTCGGAAAGGGCTTTATGACAATTAACTCATTTTCAAGAGCATGAACTGCAGGTGCATCAAGCGTGTTATTTAATTTCCTGAACTCCTAGTGTTAACCCTATCAAATGAAGATCTCATTCATGACGCTCTAGGGAGAATGAAACAAAGGCTTACGTGATCATGATTTCTATGACGTCCGAGTTATGCGTCAATTGGTATAATTCAAGGTGATAACATAATTAGTTCAGCTACTAAGCTCTTAAATTCGGTACAATTGTGCACTTTCTGATAGAAGCGTGGGTTTCCACACATGGAACATGCATGGTTAAAGGTTTAAGATGTGGAAGCATTTTGGATTTGACTCCTAGTGACCGCCAGAAGTCGCAGACGGTCACAGGGGTAAACCATAGACCCTGAAATTTCCAGGGTCTTTGGGTAAAGATGTTTAATAAATGTATAGTTTGTGCTATGTACGACCTAACGATTGTCCTACAAATACTTATTTACACATTTTGGTTGTACAGGGGTAAGATTTCAACTGGCTCTGATTTTTGGCAAAAAATGGTTAAGTAGGTCTACTTGCCATCTAAAATGGGCTCTTTACTTATTACGAACAACCTTTTTTACCCTGGTAGGTTAACACGGTAGATAGGCAGACCTATTCTTTTCCGATTGCTTTCAGCTACACAAACCATTTTTATCAAAATCGGAGCAAGTTGAAGTTTTTACCCATAAATGTACAACAATGTGACATTTTGACCAAAACGTAGCTTTTGTAGAATAAACTCTCTAATCTAACGATAGATATAGCACAAACTATATTGTGACATCCCTCTGTGTATCTTTTGATTGACAAGATTGTAGAATTTTTACCCCTGTATGACACTTTGCAACCTGTAGCGGTCACTTGGGGTTAAATCCAAAATGCGTCCACTCATATCATAAAATAAACTTTGGTACATTACTTCATGTGGGAAATTCTCATGCTTCTATCAGAAAATGCACAGTTATTTGGCCTAACAGCTTAACTAAAATTATCTGTCTTTATTTGCCTGTGTGTATTGTCTAACTTTAAGTAAGCGTGTTGTCGTCGAGTCCTTATTTTCATACTAAGGAATGTCAATAAATAATAAAATACTGGAAGTTACATTTCATGTCGGAAATATCATCCAAAATTCCAAAGAGAGTATCAGGCTAGGAGTACATTGAAGATATTAGAGATCGCAAATTATTTGATCACGGCGTATATGGCAAGTATATGGCACAATAGAACAGAAAAACATGATTTTTCGTCGATAAACCTGGTTTTTCAATCGAAAAACCTGTTTTTCTGTGAAAAACCAAGATTATCGGCCGAGAAACCTGGTTTTTCGCCGATAACCGCTTGGTTTTTCACTGATAAACCTGGTTTTTCAATCGACAAAACAGGTTTTTCGAATTCGCTTGTCATAGTTTTTTTTGAAAAACTAGGGTTTATCAAAAACTATGGCAATCGAATTCGAAAAAAACCTGGTTTGTCGATATTGTCAAACCAGGTTTATCAAATCGAAAAACCAAGTTTATCAGAAAACTCTGACAATCTAATTGATGAACCTGGTTTTTCGATTTGAAAAACCTGGTTTTTCGATCGAATATAGTTTTTCGATTGAAAAGCTAGGTTTATCGAAGAAAACCAGGTTTTTCTGTTCTTCTATTGTACAATATAGGCTACTTGCCATATGCGTATGTTATATTACGCGTATTTAAAAATCACTCGTCCATAACACAATTATTTGCCGGGACATGGCATATTTATTCATTTATTTATTTTATTAAACAAACGCTTTCATATCAGCGGCACACATCTACCCGACGGTGCGTTCACAAAATTACAAAGTAAAACAAAGAAACACAATAAATAGCCCCATGACTTATTAGTATCAAACAATGGGAACATTTAGGATGGTTGTTTTTTTGAGAAAAGGAAGGGCGTAAATAGGCCCTACGAGTACGACAGGTTTGAGCGAACGCGAGGGGAAAGTAAAATTATACTACGTGGAATAATATATTCTTATACCTATACATTACCCCCTACCCCATATTGATTCCGGTATGAGGTACACCGCAAGTTATAGATTTCCAAGGGGTTGGAATATTTTTGGGGAAAAAAACTTCGTTTTATCTCGCAATGTAAATTACAATTAACCTTGATACGGTACTGATCATTCCAAACCGATTATATAAAAGATAAACATAAAATATAATTACAATAAAGAGCAAACTCTTAGCCAATATTAAAGACTTCTTTCTACCAAGTCTTTGAATTTTGTGACTGCAATACGGGGCAATTAAGAAGACATGCATGTAAAATTTCTTCAGCCCATTTTCCCTCAAATTGTAAAATTGATATTTTTTATTGCCAGTTTAGTGCTAACCAAAGGATTAAGGATTTAGTTACCGTATTCATTTGGCAAGACAGGGTAATGTTTTATAATCAATTTCTTTTTTATGTATTCGGGAATAAAGCTATAAAAGGTCCGCAATGCATTCACAATTCAGATAACAGTTTAATTTCCAAATAAGGAATAACTTTACTTAATTTTACCAGGATGTCTCATATCCCTGATTTTACAACCATGAATACGGGATTCAACATGCTCCAGGAAGATGATAAAAAATACATGGTAGGCCTACACTGCACTGATGTGTAGTACCGATAGGCTATATCGCCTATCACAAGACCTCGAGCTCGAGTGGCAATTATAGTTCAAACGATACGGTGCCCGAACATTAACAATATGCAAAACGACAAGCTCAAGATCCCTTTATTAACTTTAGCTTCTTTATTTCTATTCACAAAGTCACGGGTCAATATACAGACCTACAAATTATGTAGAAAAGCCAGTTACTATGTAAAATTACTCGCCATTTTGATTTTAGTTTTCACCGATAGTGCAGATAATTCGTGTAGGCCTAATCCACATATCGAAATGTCGGTGTCGAAGTCAACAAGAAACATGCACCCGTGTGCTTGGTCTAAACCAAAATGTTCTGATTTTGGTTTTGATGTCGAGGATCCCGCTGTTTTTGCCCGCTCACAGGTTTGTCATGTTTTAGTAAAATTTGTAACCTTTCATATTATCCATGATTGTGGTAAATAAATACCGTGCCAAACGTTCTGATTTCAATTTTTTACATTAATCGTTCCGATCATTTCAATACTTGTTTTAATATTGTGTTTTCTTTACCGATGATGTCACAAACTTTTCATATGTGATGTGAGAGGGGTGTAGGGGCGGGGAGGGGGTGGGATGTGTAGTGCCGGTGAGGGTGTGTTTGTCGGGAGGTGCACATAGGCCTTCACACCGGCAACAGCAGAGCAACACTTAATGAACACTTTAATGGCTAAGGTTTGTACAGTTACTAAATACTAAAATACGTTTAAATTCGAAGATGTTTATGCTTTATTGATTTTTAACACATGACAGTGTCAAAAGTGTACTATCATGTGTTAAAAACATAAACATCATCATATTTTTACATGTTTAAGTTTTTATAATTTAACACCCCTATACCGCCACTGTATACAAACCTTAGCCAGTAAAGTGTTCAAGTGTTTATTAAGTGCTGCTCTGCTATTTTTGCAGTGCATATATTTATACAAGTTTGTTTCTTGAACTGACCCGTCGTAATTGTAATTTTTGATTTCTATACTAAAAAGCAATTGTTTTTTCAATGATACCATGAAGTCATGTAGGCATAAGCATATCCAATATCACTGCTTTTAATTTAATTTTCAGAATTGTTGCATTTCGTTTTTTCTATAAGTGATATTATACATAACATATACCATTATCATGACAATCTTTTTCGTTCTTTTCTTTTTATTCGTTTAACAGTGTTCTACACGTTTACCGTCCCGCTTTGTATATCTCATATACCGTCTGGCCCTAGCCTGTTACCTTACTGGCGCTCAAACATTCATCATCTATCAACTGTTTCCTTCATATCGATTCAAGCTTTTCATCTTCATCACTGAATGGACGGTATCGGTGTTCACACTATATTCGCTGCTTTCCCTATTCGGTGCATTATGTAACAAACCTGCGTTAACTGGTAAGACAATTTGGGGAAAATCCTCTTAAAATTCCTAATAGAATAAAAATTAAAGCAATTATTGCCCTGTGCATTTTACATTTTAATCCAAAAAAGACCGATTTGGATCAAAACAGGATAAAATTGTAAAATTGCACTAGCCCAACAAAACCATAGTCAACTTAATTTTGATATCTCGTTTGTTTAATAAGCCCATTAGCCTTTTAGAGCTATGGCGGACACAATAAGATGGCGCTGCACGAAATGGATAAAGGCTTTTGAATTTGGCGGGTTTTACCCATATTGAATACTGCCCTCCTATTGCAGTGGCGTACCGTGGCCGCTCCTACCCCGGGGGGCTGAAGAAGATTCAATTTTGCCGCCCCTTCCTCAACAGTCCGAAAAGGTTGACCCAATTTTTTTTCGGTGGTTTGAAAAAGTGAAGAGCAAAAAAAAAAAAAAAAATACTTTTCAAATTTTTTCCGCCCTTTTTCTTTACTAATTCTTTTTGCCGCCCTTCTTCTTCCGCCGCCCATAGGCGTAGATCCGGGGGGGGGGTCAATCCCCCCATATTTTGTCAGGGGGATGGTCCATACAATCATCCCCCCAATGTTAACACCTGAATATAAGTTTCTGACCAAATTAACCTCATATTTGCCCATTTTAGCCCCCAAAGTGCAAATTTTCGCGCGCATTTATTCCACCTTTGCACCATATTTCATCAGTTTAGCTTCAAAATAGCAAATACGCGCATGTATTGTGCCTCGAAAAGGCTAATTAAATTCTTGCCGGGGTGACTTTGTGATTAAAAAAAAAGATGCAGTTTCCAAAGTTGCACTGAAACCAAATTTTAATGCTGCTTTGTTGCTATTAACTGAGTTTTTATGTGTTTAGATCGAGATGATTTTATTGTCCTAATTAAGCATTGTCAGTATTTTTTACGCTGCAGCGTAAAAATACAATTCGCAGGAAAGTGAAGCATAAGTCAATAAAATTGTCATTAAGTATTGTTTCGTAATATTTATTGCAAAATTGGCACTGATAAGAACGAAAAAAATAATGTTGATAAATTTGAGGCTTCATTCCGTTGCGTGTATAGCTAGAAGTGCTCATACAGGGTGTCCCAAAAAAAAGAGGCCCCTTATTGCGCCCTCTTTTTCTCCTATTTCTGAAAAGTTGATTAAATATATTTTGGTATGTAAAGAAACCTTTATTCGTTAGCTTTAATAAACCAAAACAATTTTTTCAATCGGCTCACAACTTTTGAAGATATGCCCTTTTGAATAAAAGTACTCGTTTTTCACTCTGTCCACGGATAGCAAACAGAGTGGTTGGGATAGCTCATGCTATGGAGTGGCCTGCACGACCTCACACCACTTGATTTTTTTCCTTTGTGGCAAAATCCACTATTAAGATCTTCGCAAACGTATTACTGAATGCATTCGCAAGTATCCGGCGCACAAGGATGGTACGCAACGCAATTGATGAAATGAGGACCAGGGCTGAAACCTGTATTCGCCAAGGAGGCAACCAGGTAGAGGGCAGAGCAGCACAGTAAACTCACTTCAGAAAAAGACAAACGAAACAGCCTTTTAGGGCTACCTTTTATCCTAAAAAAGAGAAATGACCTATGTTGTAAATAAAATAAAAAAAGCAAGAAACAACAAAGTAAGAAAGTAAGAAACATAATAAATCAAAAAGGCATAAATAACCAAGAAAAAATAAGTAATTGCAAGTAAAGCAAAAGAAGTCGCATTCGGCATCCATTTTACCCACAAATTAATGACACTATTAACAAAATCCATTGCCCATACACCCACCGGTAAAGCCCATTCCATAAATAAAGTTATTTTATAAAGTTATCATTGAGGAATGTTTGATATTCATGCATGGTATGTGTACTCCTTTTCAATCTTTGAAGTAGCGAAACCTTCTCCGTGGACAGTATGAAAAACGGGTACATTTCTTTAAAAGAGCATATCTTCAAAAGTTGTGAGCCGATTCATATAATTGTTTTAGATTATTTAAGCTAACGACTCAAGGTTTCTTTACATACCAAAATATATTTGATCAACTTTTCAGAAATAGACGAAAAAGAGGGCGCAATGAGGGGCCTCTTTTTTTTGGGACACCCTGTATATGACATGTGACAATTCACCCCGTTGTTTTTGGTCTTACGGGTAGTGATGATTTTTAGATTTTCAATTTTAGCTATAATAACCAACGTACTGAATGGTCTATTGTTCTATTGTGTCCGATTTGAGCGCTGACATATTGGAAAATGTTGCCAATCAATATTCATGAGAGTGTACATTCAACGTCTAATTTTCGAAATTGGGTGACTTGTGCTTGGCAGGTGTAAAATACATCTGACTGTGCGTTTTAAATACGTAACGCATAAAGGCATTGACACCATCGAATGGCTGCCTATAGCGCTGTTAGTGTTAGGCCTATATGGGGGGGGCTGTGTTTAGTTTCTATAATAATTATTATAAGGCCTACATTTATTTGTCATTCCTTTCTTTTCCTTTCTCTGTACTTATTCTTTCCTTGCTAAAGTATCACCCCCTCTTCTTATCTCCCTTCCCTTCTTACTTTTTGTCCCCTCTCATGCCTATCAATTTCCTTACCTTTCTATTTATTTACTTCTATCTATTTATTTCTCTTCATTTCTTCCTCTTTCTCTCTTCATCCAGTTCCCCTGTCATTCTTCATATCCCCTCCTCCACCTCTTCCTCCCTCATCCCTCCCAAGACCTCTCACAGAAGAGCTGCCCCCCCTTTAGTACGCCACTGTTTTTGACATTCTCCTTCTTAAAATAAAATAAAATAAAATGTCAATTTGTGAAAGTGCGAAACAACTTTTATATAGGCCTATACCGGTATACTTATTATATGTTACATGTATACGTATACCATTATACAGTACTATGCAGACATGGCAGCCTTGGTATAATGGTATACGTATACATGTAACATCAGGGAGAGCGTGGCGCAATGGTTAGGGTACTTGCCTTTAGTGCATGAGGTCCCGGGTTCGATTCCCGGCGGTGGCGATTTGCTGGGATATTGACTTGGAAAAAAAAGTCTGAAATTAATTAGCAACATCTGTAGATTAAATTCAGACTTCCGCTCTCCCCATGGTTCATTTAGAATTGGGTAAATGAATCATGAAAGTACTCCGTCCTTCGGAGGGGACGTTAAGCCGTCGGTCCCGTGTGCAGGGAGCCATACCTGTACATGTATCTCGCATCCAGTTTCGAAAAGAGTAGGGTGTTAACCCCTGACTGTTCCCAACCCGTCCCGGCGTTCAAATGGACCCCAATGGAAATAAGCTTCATTAGAGGCTTTCTTGGGTTATCCATGGTTGTCACAACCCGAACAAATCAAATCAAATCAATCACACCCTTGGGTTTTATGGTAACAATAGGTACTTTTCGTTCCAGTAAGCGCTTTCACGCGACTTTAGTTTGATCACTTCCCAGCAAACACAAAACGTTTTCGACATCATTCGCAAAAGGTAATAAAAGGTTGTCTGAAAACGTTTAAATGTCGGGTTATATAAAGGGTATATTAAGAGTATAAAACGTTTTCATAACCTTAAAAAACATTTTTGATAATCTACTGCTCAGCAAACAAAAATGTTTTACAGAAAACGTTTAAATGTCGGGTTATATAAAGGGTATAAAACGTTTTAATAACATTCCAAAAACATTCTTGAAAACTTGATACAAAACATTCTAAACAGAATGTTATTTTAGTTGAAAAATATTTTGACAAAAATGTTCGCCCAAAATATTTTCAATAACGTTTTAAAAACGTTTTCATGACCTTTATATAACCCGATTATTTAAATGTTCTTAAAAGGTTTTGAAAAAAACATTTTAAGAACATTTCTGTGTTTGCTGGGTTCAAATATTTTAACATAATGTTATTTAAGTATTGACACAATATTTGGCAAAAATATTTGCAAAAATAGTTTACAATGACATTTTTTGAAAACATTTAAAAATATTGTTGTAGTGTGTTTTCATACAAAACGTTTTAAAACGTTATCATGACCTTTATATAACCCGACATTTTAATGTTATTAAAACGTTTTTACCTAAACCAAAAGCTAAAATATAACTTATTTAAAACGTTTTTAAAACGTTTTTTGTGTTTGCTGGGTTATTGACAGTAGCCTGCTAGGTAAAGCGTTATAACACTTTCGGGTCAGCTTACCGATTTAATGGCGGAAGCCCTTTGTCCCAAACAAAAGGTACCTTTCGATGAATAGCTTGTCAGATTTCAAATCGGCACAAGTGAACAATGCGTTACATAATCTATTGCCTCTCCATCTTTAATAGCTCCATGGTGCCGACCACCCTGGAAAAGAGCTAAGGCTTGCATTACAGTTATAGTGTACAGAAGACATATCGCATTAATTTAATACTATAAATAGGCATATGTATATGATGATGCACAAGGACAATTTTTAAATATTACACTTTGTGCTTCAACTTAATTTTCAGATCTGCATGGATATGACATATTGAAGCAGTCAGATGGACCGCCAAAACCGCCACGTCACGTCAAGACGTCAACGCCGTTTATATTCAAATTAGCCTGGATACTGTTTGACGTCTGTCTCTCCGTATGTCCGTTTGTAACCCTCATCTACTGGTACATGATGTATGATAAAGACAATGGGTATTATGGATCTTCAGATACGATGACGGAAAAAATCAAATTTTTTGCGATAGACATTCATGAGCATGCATTTATTACTTTTCTGGTTTATTTAGATCTGTTTATTTCGGCAGCACCGGTACGCATTGTGCATATGATATATGGCATTATCTTCGGGATTCTTTACATCACATTTACAGTTATTTATTGGTATTTAGGGGGCACAACTCCTTGGGATGACACTGCAGTTTACTCCATAATAGATTGGGATGCCCCTATCGATACCGCGTATTACTTAGCAGGAGCTGTGGGTGTAATAGGGGTATTTCACTTATTTGGATACGCCTTGTACAAAATAAGAGTATGCTTTTATAGCTGTTGCTGTGCTCCTAACCCTGGGGCTCGTAAACCACCCAAGCAGTCCCAGAAGCAGCCACAGAAGCCGTCCAAGAAACAGATTACGAAGCCATACCATGCGTATTTTGTGTTGACTACTACTACACCCGGTGATGAAAACGGCGGGACGTTTGAACACGCTCCCTTAGCACGCGTAGATTCATCTGAACTTTAAGGTTAACAAGATCACGAATCCATACGGTGCCAATTGGAATATCTAAAGTGCTTAGAACAAACGTTTAAAAAACATTCAAACAATAATAAAACGGTGATACGTTGTCATATATTTGCCTTGACAAGAGGGATAAGAAAGTGACTTTTCTTTGAATATACCATATTTTAGGCTTCATCAGATATTTTATTTACGAAATATTTTGTAAAACTGCACTACCAAACGATCGACACTTACATAGGCCGATTTGATAGCCTACCATGTCTATTGCAAACTTGTAAATAATCGCTCTAAAAGTGTAAATTGCTATCCTTGGTGTTTGCTGCTAACGCACCGAGGCTGAATTCGAAAGTCTCGCTCGCGCGATAAAAATAAACGGAAGTATGTACTTTGGTCAGCTCGTAATCGGCGGGAATTAGTAGGCTTTTACCACTACGCCGAAAAGTAGATCCACGTTAAGAGTGATATTATTGATCTGACTGGTCTATATTTTAGGTGTTAAAGAAAGTAGACAAGGTATAGAACTTCAAATAATAATTTGTAATACTTCTGGCGAGATGTCACAAGACAATTCGCCAAATAAAATACGTTGATATTAATCCGCAATGTTATAAGGCCCGCCGATTACGAGCTGATAAAACTATAAGCTGTATCTTCATTTAGAGACGTGTGATTGTGTCCTTGTCTGATTGCATTCACGTTTGCCATGTATCCGCTTCAGCACATCTATGTCCATATGCTTGTTCCAAAAATGTAAAAATATGAATTTTATGAATTTTAGGGTGTTCTGGTTCGACAAATCACCGATAATCCTTTTAAAGGAATACTCCGGCAATCACAACATTATGCCTTATGTTAGAAAATTAATTATCAATAATTATTTTACTCATACTGACCATAAAAACGAATTAATACAGCCGTCTCTCAGCACGCGTTATTCAAAATTCCCGGTCGCCGAAATTGTCCAGTGCAATGACGTCCCAGTATACACCGAAGGCTGACAATGAAGCATAAACAACCATGACGTCATTGCACTAGACAATTTTGGCGGAGGGAATTTTGAATATCGCGTGTTGAGAGCTGGCTGTTTTTAGGTACTAGGTCAATGTGAGTTTGTTTTAAATGAAACCATGTGATTCCTGCTTGATAATTATATTTCTAACATATAAGGCATAATGTTGTGATTGCAGGAGTCATCCTTTAATAAACAATAAAATGGGCGTCAGCAATTTAAAGGGGCATTTCGTGATCCACAGCCTCATCCCCCCACTTTTCTCAAAAAAAGCTGAGATTTTTATATCACTGGAAACCTTTGGCTACATAATGTTTATGTACACAATATTTCTTGCAGATTAATTCGTTTAGCAAAGATATCGTGAATTTGAATTTCGTTCTGGTGCACCAGAACGAAATTACAACGCATTGTCTATGGAGCAGTGTAATACACATAATCATGCATAACTCGCGAACGCAAAATCGGAATCAACTGAAATTTTGGGAATAGGTTTTTTCGAGGATATCTAATGAAAAATGACATAAATAGAGGATGCTAGGATCATGAAATACTCCTTTAATGTAAGAAATGCTTAGAATCGATTCTTACTGAATAAAAGCAATATAGAATATACAGACTGACAATGCGCTATATTATTGGTATTATTGTTATTATTATTCTACATACCACGATTTCTGATTGTGCTGGCGACATATGAAAGATAGCAATGTTTTAGGTTGAGAACATGTATAAAGAAACCGCAGTCTATCACTGTCATTGTCTGAAGATGCATTGAATATTCATTGCCTGTTGAATATTCGCCGTCTCCTGAGTATTCATTACCTCTTGGCTATTCATTACCTCTTGAATATTAATCCAAAATCCATGTTGTACAGGTTAGTTGATTGCCAGATCTTGATACCCAACACCCAGTGGTGTCAAACATGCATCTAGTCCTATGAAGCTTCGGCCTTTCATTAGTTTCAACTCTTTGAATATTCATTGATTATGTTAATAAAATGTTAATCATGTTAAGGGATCTAGAATGAGCGTTTATGGCGTTTCGACAGTATTTTTGTGGGACATGAGAGCACCTCAGACGTATCGAATTACATTCTGAATACGAAGCATGTCTTTCTGATATCAAATAATTTTCATTTTTGAAATTCACGATATAATACAAATTTTATGACAAATTATTAAAATTTGATATTTTTCAAATTTTTGATATATAACAGTCCTCGAAATAAATTTTATAAATCTAATGATATATTCTTAAAGTGTATGTAGCTGGGAGGAAAAGCCGACGATCAATTGAAAATTTTGACCTTTATATTGAAGATATGGATTTTTTTCCCCAAAAGACCTATTTTTTTTGGTGATTTGGGAAAAAAATACATATCTTCAATACGAAAGGTCAAAATTTTCAATTGATCGTCGGCTTTTCATCCCACCTACATACACTTTAAGTATAAATCATCAGATTTATAAAGTTTACTTCAAGTACTGTTAAATATCAAAAATATCAATTTTAATGATTTGCCATAAAATGTGTATTACATTGCGAATTTCAAATAATCAAAATTATTTGATATCAGAAGGACATTCTTCGTATTCAGAATGCAATTCGATATGTCTGATGTGCTCTCATGTCCCACAATAAATACTGTCCAAACGTTCATACCCTTTCCCTCAATAGGGGTAATGTAATTTTATTGAATAATATAAGACTAGAGGTGCACCCTATTCGGTAATTGCTCCGATTTACATCTTGTGAACCCTGTATAACTGGCAAAGGACTATTAACGATGTCACCACAAGGCAAATTACATCTAATAATAATCTATTTTTGGGTGGGTGCGGCGTGCCGCACCCACCCTGTATTCTCTGACTATTGACCTACTTTTTCACATGCCGCAGTGTTGAGAAAATATTCGTGCCGGTTATATCCCAAACACCCACAGAGGTGATAGTTTACGGCGAGTTTTGTAATTATTACTTGATTTTGATATGTAAGTAATACGATAAAGTCGTCATAGGCAGTAATGTGCTTGTATTAAAAGAAATAACAAAAATAATTATTTAAGTAATAGAAATACTATTTGGAAATTGCAGCAAGATTTGCAGATGTTTTTATTTGAACAGTACCAGTTCACCAGTTTTGCTAGTTTTCCTAATCTTTGGGCTAAATTAATAGCATCGTGAAGGTCATATATATCATTTTATACTGACAGCTTCGGCATGTAGGCCTATACTCTGGTTGCTCTACCAAAAAGGAATTACTATCAAACCCACAAATTTATCCAATTACCCCTGCTGATGCCCAATTATAGAGCTATCAAAATGGTGTAAAAATATCCCATAATACCATTATTACATAACAATTTTCTATCTTTTGGCTTGTCTACTGTGGTTTATCATTGGGGTGCCCTAGTCTAGCCTGGAGTGAATTTGGCTGAAGGGGATAATTACATTTGTACTAGTAATTGGTCCTGGATAAACATCCCTTTTTCACAGAGCAAGAGGACTATACTTAAATACAGCTTGTATGTGCATTGTGTTCAGTGTGTAGTGTGTACATAGGCTATTTACTTTTCAAATCTTGTGACAAATAGTGCTTGTATAAGGTATTATAGACAAATTATTAGAATGAATGAATATTTTATTCCCTGGATTATTTTTGTTGGGACAAAATAATGATATAGTTTGACGCTTTGAAATACAGTTATGTTAATCATAATAAAGTTACTAAGTTAAAAAATAATATCGAAATATTGTAAAATCAAACATTTCCCCTCATAAGTTGCAATACAACATATTGAGGAAATTGATATGACAGATTTTTAAACTTTGATATGGAAAGATACCCCAACCCTGTTGTCTCACCAGAGAAGATGAGCAGAAGTCTTTCTATCTGATGATAAAAAAAACTCTATAGGTATGATTACGAAAATGTTTTAAATAACTATTATCTACAAAAGTTTTATAACCATGTTTTATATAAAATGTTAACATAAAACGTCTTGTGTTATGATGTGAAGGGTTAATATAAAAACAGGGAAAATCTGTTCCAACTGACCAGCAGAGAACAAAGGATAAGCAATAGATCAGATTAAAATCAGGGAAAATATGACACAACCTCCAATGGGGGAATAACAAACGTATAAACGTATAAAGTTAAAAAAACTCTTTTAACTTTGTTTATACGTTTTGTGTTATTCCCTATTGGAAATCGATGTTGTGTCATATTTTCCTGTTTTTGATTGTGAACTTGACTTCCTCATTCTTTCATTTCTCTTGACAATTTTTCATTTGCCCACCCTATTCCTTTTAAAGGAATTTTTATTTGTCCTTTATATTTACATAGCTGCGCCATCGGGTTTATATAATTGAAAACCGAATTAAAAAGACTAGTTTGCGTCTGACGCCAGGGCAAAGGTGCGGCTTGATTGGTTACTGACCTGCTCATGCAGTACAGCATTTTTGGTCTAGTTGACAGGACGTAATACGCAAACTAGTCTTTTTAATTCGGTCTTCATTATTATAATAATCTCTTTGGGATAATGTTAAACCATTGAGTTACTTCCTTCCATGGTTAAACAGGCCTAGTCGTTTGCCATATCTTCCAATGAGGATAATATTATTTGTAGTAGCGAGTTTTGGATATCATACCAGCACTCATTTGTTCTCCATAATATTATCCATCCAGCCTTGGAATTTTACGACGCATTATATTACTTCGGATTATTTATCCAAAACAACCAGCAAAGTAGGACTTCATCCTTGCTGTTGGTAATAGTTACATTACCCTTCGTGTGGTCCTATATGGGAGAGAATGAGCGATAATTAATGTGAATATCGTATAAACGAAAATACACTCAGAAATTTACAATCTTGCCTTTTTGATCTACGGTCCCACTCTTGCTTGTCTGCGTTTTGAATCTTTTTGATGAAGAATTTACAGTGTTCGAATGATCTTAATCTCAACGACTTTTAAAAGTAGTTGATATTCTCAGTCCAAGCCATCTTCTCATAGCAAAGAAAATTCTACAAACAACAGATGGAGTTGCGATGGTATCACCTGTTAGCCCGTTAGCCTGGCGTTGAGCCTAAACTCTGGCTGCGTTTTGTCGATGACACCTTCGTGATTATTGAGCGCACCGAATAAGGCTTCTTTCAGCACATCAACAAGATAGACGATAACATAAAATTTACCTACGAACGGTGTAAAGACGTCACGCTAGCTTTCTTAGACTGTCTGATCACTGATCAGTGTGAAGAACAATGGTTTGATATTAACATCTAAAGTATACAGAAGCCTCCACGCACACTGATCATTATTTACAATATTTGGATTACATCACCCATTGATAGACAAGTTAGGAGTAACTTAGGTATGGCTATCTACAGTACAGAGCAGATAGAACCATACGCGAGAACGAACTAATCCCAGAGGAGAAAGACCACGTCAAAGAATCGCTGAAAACTGCGGTTACTCGAATTGGGCGTTTCTGAAAGCCAACAAGAACAGAAAAATACCAAAAAACGGGGTGGCCAACCCAAGCTCGCGTCACAATCCCATAATACAACTGGACTGTCCAGAACGTATCTAAAGAGAAGCACTTCAAAGCTTTTGGGATATCCACGTCTGTCAAGCCAATTAATAGAGACATTGCGATGTTCCAAACGCAGCACGTGGAACGTACGTTTTTACGTACGTTAATACGGTGTTAAATATTGCTAGTCTCGGTTCCAAACTGGATTGTGCTCATTCGTCACGAAGGAGAACGAGTCAGCTAGAATGAAAGACTATACTATTTGATCTAATCTAATCTAGATCGATAGAGGGCATAGTGATTGAAAAAATAACAGTAAGCTGAGTTTCTGCTTAATTCAAACAGGCCGCTTTTGAAATTTACTAAAATTTTGACCTATATGCTGATTAAACTTAATTGTTTTTTTGTGCTCCCCAAATATTATAGTTGCCCAAAAACATATATTTTGGTAGATTAAAGATCACTACATCCTTACATCATGACTTTACTTTCAAAATGACACTTTTTCGTCCTGAAAATTGGGCGCGTTGCATGGACTTAGACATGAGGTAAAATCAGCATATTTCAACGTAGCATCTGCGTTTTATATTTCTACGTTGGAATCCAAAATGGGAAATCGCAATGTCATTTTTTCTACGCATAGTATCACACACATTTCAATGGGCAATCTCTGCGTATGAATATTGCGTTTAAAGTTAGTCTATTTTTAACACATCGCTGTACCTTTATTATAATGATTTGTTACAAACAAAAAGGATCATAATAATAATTAGACTTTCCTTCGTATGTTCATTATCTTTTACTGTCTTTAACATATTGTGAAATGGACAAATTTTGTGCATTTTCAACGATATATCTACGTCGATTTCGCACGTGGAATATCTTCAAAAATAGCTAAATACGTGACCTCGCTTCGATACAGGAGAGTGGTTTTGAATATATCAACGTACGTTTGATGTCTACGTTTGGAAATCGCAATGTCTCTAATATCCTTCGTGGTAAGCTCGTACAAGTCAAAGACAAACAATCTAATGAAAACTTATACATGTAGTGTACGGATTAGTGTGTGGAATTATGGAAACCTTTGAGCCTCATTAATGTTAAATTGTTGGTCTAAAGTACACATATTTAGAATGGCAAAGACTTGACAAATCCATCCGTGAAGTCAAGTGGGCAAAAATGCTCAGTTTTGAAGAAAATCACAATCACAGTTGTTTTTTTACCGATTTTTTTTCGGGAAATGTAACAAACAAATTCTTGAGTAACAAAAATATGTAAAAAAACTAGATATAAATATAGGACGCGTTCTTTATATCTTTTTGAATTTTGATCAACTTCACCAAAAATATTTGAAATTTGGGCGAAAATCATGCTTTTTTACACAACTTTTTTAAAAAGGTGAAAATGTCTCAAAGTTGTTCAAGTTGATTTACTCTACTATTGGTACATTACGTACCAGGAGCATACCCAGCCTTCTTTGGCAAAATACAAATTTCAGGGGTCAAGAAGGAAAAACCTAAATTTCATTATTTTGCATCATTTTGATGCACATACCGTTTTTTTCTCTTCGAGCTTAAAATAGGGCTATATGCGCGCGTAATCGGGCTCCTTGTCCGTTTTCTTTTCCTTTGATTTCCCGATTTCTCTTTCAGTTTTTTCATCTTTGTCTTTTATTTCTGTTCGGGGTCTGCCCGCCCATGCCCGCCCCATGCTCCCTCTCCACCCCCACCCGCTGGCTACCGTACGCTACTGTTACGTACATGATCACCGTTGGGTGGCCCAGTTGAAATCCATACACCTCCTACGGAAGGGGTGAGTGGGTGTATGGATTTCATAAGCCCAATTTAATATCTTACCAAATACATGTCTGAGACGTTAAGAATGTCGGTATCAAAACCAAAGATTGTTTCTGAAAAAAAATAAAGAAAAACAAACTGAAAAATAAATTAAAACACAATACACTGTTAAAACACTTTACAATTTCCACCTAAAGTGTGTTCAACCATTAACAACTCAACTGAGTGTTATGATATTGGTTCACGCAATCGTGGTTCATTATTCAGATTCAGATTGTTTTATATTAGCTTATATTTGAACTTTCAGATTGTTTTATATTTGAACGTTTGAACAAACGTCGGCTCCCAATTACCCAGCGTTTCAACAGCAACTGAGAAATCTCTTTTTGGGGCAGCTCTTACGTAAGTGGGTGCCCCTATTTGTCTAGGGACAACTACATTATAGCTTTTATGCATTATGCATGGGGGTGAGGTTACTTTTAACATGTTTAATAATAGTCTGCAAATCCATCACTTAACTAGATGCATTATCTTCCAAATTCGTTTTAATGAGGACGAAACAAATACATGCGCAGCAGTACCCTATTTCGGTTCAAAGGTAGAAAATACTTCCAAGGCTGGAATCCAATCCGATGTAATTATCGCTTTGGGTGTACCTGAGCGAAAAACCGGACTTCAACGAAAATTGAGGGCGCAATGTTTGTGAAATCTCATAATGCCCCAGTAAAGACAACTACCCACATACATGTCCGTACTCTTAAACTTACCTCCTTTCTTTATTGGACACAATGGTGCGTCAAGTTGCATCGCATATTCACATAAGTTGAATTCAATATGAAATGGCCATATATTCATATTCAAACTAAATGTCCCATCAAGTAGAGAATGTGCTATTTGGAAAATAATGAAACATACAGATACATTTCTACAACTTTGTATAGGCCTAGTTGAAAAAAATATTTAAAATAACATATTTTGACTTGTTCCAAAAACGGTAATTTCAAGCTAATGTTGCGTTTGGAAGAAGTTAAGCATATTTTAATATTTTAAAACACCAACACTAATGGGTTCCAATCTATTTGATATCCCTGTATTTTGTTTACCGATCAGAGTGCAGCAGATAGATGATGTATAGCGTTGTTTTCAGTGAGAAATGTCATTCGATATTGTGATGTGCCCTGAGTAATTTGATTTAATTTAATTATTTAACTTTGTTTTAATACAAGCTTAAAGTATTTCATGAGATGGGAAAGCCCCTTGTAATTGCAAGATAATGGTGTGGAAAGTCATTTTGGAATTCCCCCAAATTATTGTAAACAAAGTCAGAGCTATGTTTGGAACGAATCCCCAGTTCATTATTGCACCATCAGAAAAAAAACCCAGGAAGTGATGTAATGTGAAAGGTGAATGTGTATAATTAATCGTGGGAAATCCCAAGATTGCAGCAATGTTATGAAAATGTGATTGAAGTAATGGTTTATTAATAGATGATGGGTTTTTGCATGAGTACTGATATAAAAGCTTGAGGCTTTTGTTTGGACTTTACAGAATGCCATGGGAGATTGAGAAACTCCACATGTGTGTGATGGTCTTCGTGCTTCAAAAAAGAAGTACATTTTAACCAGTTTATACAGCCAATAATTGAGCTAATTTTAATACAGCAACGAAGGAGATAGCGAGCAAACAAATGTGCTCTTCCTCATCGAAGGATTAAAGTTCTTCTGTCGAATTGCTGGAATTTGCTGGTATTTTGAAGACAACGCATTTGTCAAAAACAGCGGAGCTGTGTTAAAGAAACCTGTTCCCTGGAGAAAGAGAGAATGGTGAAAGAAACACCATTTTTGGAGAAAGCAGCGCAAGGAGATATATTTTTGGAGAAAGCAGCGCAAGGAGATATATTTGTGGAGAAAGCAGCGCAAAGGAGATTGAAGAAAGCATCATCATTTTCGTATGAGGATTTTATACGCAAGGATTTATAAATGCAAGTGTACAATGGACTTCGCTGATGTTCGCAGGACAAGTGAATAAGGATATATTACATCAGTCGTCCAGAACATTGCAAGAACTCTAGAATCACCAACAAGAAGACCGCTGGTTAAGTACCGATAGAATAAAACTGATTGTGTGATTTTATTGTAATTGTTGTTATATGTACCAAGCATACTTTGTTTTCAATTAAAGACTTAGATTTGTTAGCTTAAAATCAAACAGTGTATTTGTGTTGTGCATTCGTGTGAGTTCGGGTAAAAGGTGATTTTGGCCTTGAGTCAGTACGACTCGTAACAATATTAACTACCAGCAAAATGAAACCAGTTAGCAAAAACAGCAAACTGAGTATGTCAGCCAGCAAGAAGAGAAGACTCTCTTCGCTCACCATCTCCAAGCAAATCGGGTCCTAGTCAGGACATGGTATTGCCAGCATCGCCAGTGTCTAAACCTAGCCAGGTCTTTTAAGAAACTTTTAAGAAACTAGGAAACCTTTAAAAAGGTTTCCTAGTTTGGATTCACAACCTACACCAGGTACCGGGTAGAAAGCCCCGGAAGCTTCTCCAATAAAAAAGACAGTAATAACTGATAATCTTCAGGATCTTTAAAAGCAAGTTGTGCAACTGCTGCAACAAGACCTAACTGGGACAGTCATCCCAGAGGCCCATAAGGATATGGAAGATGTAAAGTAGAAAAAGCACTAAGCGACAGATGCTGTGATGAAGAAGCGGTCTTGTGGTCTTGCTCTTTTATCAGCTGATCGACTTATACGGGTAAACAGAATTTGTAGTTTGGACCTAGACCTGGCCACCCTACTGCGCTGTTGTCTGCCATACCTTGAAGTTTTTTAAAACTTCTTTTCTTCTAGGATAACCCATGCAACAACTTGCTTTTCAATAACCATAAGCTCGTCAGTTTATCACTGTCTGTGCTCTCTTTGACAAATTCTCTTTTGATACAATTTATATTGGAGAAGCTTCCGGGGCTCTGCCCTGGTGTAGGTTGTGAATCAAACTAAGAAACGTTAGACCTGGCGTTGAAGATTGGCTAACCTGGCTAGGTTTAGACCCTGAAGCTGGCGATGCTGGCGATACCAAGTCCTGACTAGGACCCGATTTGCTTCGAGATGGTGAGTGACTTGAAGAGATTCTTCTCTTCTTGATGGCTGACATACTCAGTTTGCTGTTCTTGCTAACTGGTTTCATGGTTTCATGTTGCTAGTAGTTAATAATGATGTGGCTCTGAAAAGAGCCGTTTGTTTTGGGGTTTACTGCTGCTTGTTTGCTCCATGCCCCTAATATTAATAAACACAATATGTATAAAAATGTCAACGAGCATGAGGAGTGTTACTGATACCTGCAGTAAGGTTGCATTCCACTGTTAGTTTCTTTTTTATGACCACAGGCCACGGGTGAACAGAACAGCTCGAAGGAGGCCCTGAAAACAAGAGAAAAGTAAAGTGACTCAACGCGACATTATCCCACGGGAAGAGTATGATCCTTAGTTTAGATTTGGTCGATCTGCTATCACACATCTGCTATCAACATATCATAAAAAAAAATTACCCCTCCCCCCTTATTACGAGAGAATAACTCAAAATCTATGTATGTTAAAACTCGAAAATAGCAAAAAGAAACGCATTTTAATTCTGCAAATGTTGATACCTTATTTGTCTGGATAGCGATGTAGAAATTTTGAGAAAAAATCAAATGAAAATGAGGCTCCGAAATCTAAGTCAAATTATTTCCGTGGGGTTTTCTACGCGTATGTACTAATTGTGATTTGGGGTTTATTTCAGAAGATTTATAATCTCATTACAATGTTAAAGGTGGTGCAACATAAGATCATGCAACACTGTATAACTGAATCAAAATGATTGGAACCGGGATTTCAAAAAATGTCGCTAATAATTGTAATTATGTGAGCAAATGTGAATTCAGTGATCTGATAATCTGAAGCCAATAGCATGACTTTGCAGCCACTTTGTAGCGGGACAAATTACACTATTGCTATGATATTTTATGTTTCTCAATAACTTACCACAGTTCTTGACAGTCATTACATCCGTAGGTGGAGGCCAACCATGGAATGGAGATACTTCTTTAGCAGAAAGCTTCCGAATCTTATATTTGTAATCAACTAATGGATTACATAGACAAAGAGTAATAAGAAACAAGACCGGTAAATAGGATGCAAATGCCTTGGTAACAAACGCCATTTTGTTCCGCCGAACTCTGCATGGAAAGCACTCTGGCTGAAGCGAAATACGCAGTGACTAAATCCGCAAAGAAGAAAACTTCGTATCAACGAAGTGCAACCAAAAACGTTATATAATTGGCGATTGCGCTAGTATAAGGCTAAATAAGTTTCGTATAAACTCTTTAATTTGTTAGTGAAACTTGGAATGACAATTGATTTTTATTCACATTCTATTCAAACAGTTGCATGTGACAACGCTAATAATTATTTTAATTGAACATTCCGGACTGCGTATCGGGAAGTGCGGGAAGTCCATGAACACTATAATTTCAATAACTGTGACTGCCCAGTTCTCGCAGACTCGAAACTCGATAAAAAGTAACACTTGTTCTCGCAGTTATGCATTTGTATTTTTATTTCCTCGTTCAATTTTTCAAGGTAAATTAGACAGGTATAATAGTTCACCTATATAGTTGAACTTGCTACTTGTGGACAATGTAGATTTTGTATTCAGGATATAACTCTGTTTTCGAAACTATCTTACAACACTTTTACTGTTTTTATACCTTCTTTTGGAATAATTCTCTATTAATTTCTCCCTAGTAAGACATCAGCGCACATTGAAGTTAATAGTAATAAGTCTATAATAGGGGGTGGCCATAAAGGTTTTAATATGGCAATATTCGCCAATAGTGGCGTTTTACTACCACTGGTCTTCATTGGCATCGCAGTGACACGGGAATCGCCCATAGACATGATAGAGACTTATGGCGATTATGATCAAGTGTGTAACGTCTGCAATTGCAGCTCTTTTGATGAATATGAATTCATCAATTGCTCTTATCGTCAACTGCAAGAACTGCCACCAGACGTTCCTGTGAATACTGCAGAGCTGTAAGTACATAACGACTGCTCAGTGCCAGAAGTGGGTAAGTACAACAGCTGCCATGTGCAACTGTCATGTGTAAATGAGTACAATATAATGTGTGTAAATTATCAAATGTTCACATGGCAGCTATTGCACTTACCCACTTCTGGCACTGAGCAGTGAGCAGTCGATAAGCATAACTCTGTATGCAGCATACAAATTCTCATATCTCATATACTCAGGTGGGCACTAACCGTGAAAGCCAAACCAGTCGAATGCCGTGCGCATGCAATGAAGAAGTTCGTCCCAAACACTATACAAAGACGAGAAGAACAGAAAACTCAGCTACACAGTATACGACCCCAAGTTAACAATATTGATGGAGGAGCGATTGCCAGCATCCACTGTCAGCCAATGAGATTTCATGGCAAGTTAATCTTTGAAGACTTGAAAGACCATGCCATCAGACAATCCGTGAAAGACAAACTGGTATATTATGCTGAAAACAACGGACAAGAGCCAACTCAACGGTAAGATGTGGATTTACAACAACGCAATCATACCAAACTGACATGGGAGTTCACCATCTACAACTTCCCAATTACGTTCCTCGAGAACCTGGAGGCTACTTGCACCAAACACTTGAAGAGATGGGCTGGAGTAAGACGATGCACCACCAACACCGCCCTGTACTGAAGTATGAAATATATAGATACGGTTTACAGCTAAAAAGGCGCACCACTTCTGTAAAGTGCATGCAATTCACCAAGTACCATCTCAACAAACACTCTATAGATGGAAGCATTCAGCCTTGTACAAAGACTGGCTCCAAAAGAAGGCAAAGCAAGTCAGATGGAATGGAGTCAAGGAACTAAAGCAGAGAGAACGCCACCTAATACTAAAGGAGATGTGCAGAGGACAAATAGATAGAGCAGGCCTTGGCTTTAAGAAAGAACCAGAGCAGGCCTTGGCTTTTTAGAAAAGAACCTTTTAGAAAGAATAAGACATGAAGCCGCAGGAACACAAAAAGTGCTTGACCGTCGGTCTTGTTCAAGATGTGGATGAAAATGATATGCCTATATGGTTGTGCTAAGCAGGGACAGTGGCTCAAGTGGGACTCCGCCATGCAAGTTGACACACCATGGAAGAAGGTGCTGTATGTGTGGACATCCGAGCTGTTGGCGTTCCATAATGCCATACATGACCAACTGCCAACCCCCACGAACCTAAGATGGGGCAAGACCAATCTAGAATCCTGTCAGATACGACACCACAGCAACTGCACATCACTAAATGGCTAAACTTCTCACTGCATATTATCTATCTCGCGCAGGAGTCAAAAATGACAACATACATGTTATTTGAGCTATCTTCAGTAGATAGAAAAAACACATGAATTTGAAATTGAATCAAAACAAAATGTCGCAAATCGTCAAATTGTAATTTGGTCTTCAGAAGAATCAGTAACATGGTTCTAAAATATCGATTTATCTCGTTCAGCAGAATACGGCAACCATCACGCATTTAAATTTGAGCTATCTGTAGTTGATAGCAAAAACACACGAATTCAACATGCAACAAATAAATATAAAACAGACAGAGAAATATTATGTCTTTATTTCAAAGTTGTTCCAGCGTCATACGGTATGAGCTATGTCAATATTAATATTCACTATTGCGACATTTTCATTTGGGGTTTTAAGTTATGGTTAATTCGTGTGTTTCCTTAGTATTAACATATTTTTTCTTTGTATTTCATTACATAGTAACTTCGAACACAACAATATTCGAGCTAAGATTGACCTACCATCTTCGGTACTTCACTTGTAAGTATTATGTTAAAAAGCATGCCTTGCCTAACCCGGCAAACACAAGCACGTTTATAAAAATTGTTTTTCTAAATTAATTGTCTAAACATTTCATAATATTTGTATAATTGTTGCCAAAATCTAAAATTGAAAAATGCCATCTAAATGATTATCTGCTTGATTGTTTCACAGGTACGGGAAAGACAACCAGTTGACCGATATATTTGGAATGTTCAATGAAACTACCGGGATTACTGTCGTGTAAGTCAAATACACCCTGCGAATATCCGGATGGCAATGCTATTATAATCAAGAAAGATTCGATTGTAGATTTAAATTTTGAAGGCCTTTAGTGGAAATGGTGCCAAACGTCGATTTTCAAATATTTAATGCAATAGCTTTAATGCCTTTATAACCACTTTGATGCGAACATGTTGCTCACTTTGGAAATATGTAACCGCCGTAGGCCTATGCCCTAGATCTACGTTTTTAATGAGCATTTTACTTTATAAAATAATTAAATAAATTTTATAGGATACAATTAGCTGCAAAATCCGTTTTGAAAAAGGTCCCAATACTTCTGTTCTTGCTATAATACTTTTCCATTTGTCCTATATTTATAGAGATCTTGAGAATAACCGTATCACTTCCATTCCGAAGGGGACGTTTGAATTTTGCCACAAGCTGACAGAGTTGTATGTATTTAAAAGCTAAGATTAATAGAATTATTCTGAAATAATTGCTTTGCTACTTAATTAGAATTCCTATAAAAATTATATTACTATTAGTCCAGTAGAACTTGATTGTGAGTGTTAAGTTGTCGAAAGGGATTCAGAAAAATTATAGTTTGAACTATCTCCAATATTTGTTTCATGTTTTATGTGACAAAGTTTGCACAAATTGCACAAGTCAACATGATTACATGGCGATTTATAGTGTCTGGTTTTTATTATCTTCTAATTCTGAAACTTTACATTACTAGATAGTGCAAACTATTCTTTATCTGAATCCCGTTGGGATGCTGCAACTTTAACGAAATTCGGACCAACGTCAATTTGTGACCCCTGTACACCTTTGGAGTTCACTCTTGACCGGTTTGTAGCTTCGGAAGCAGATTTAATTCTTAAAAGCGCAGTGATTTATAGTACGTTTGCTCACGGGCACAACGCCTAGATGTTGATCCACAAGCCTCAGCACACTTTACAGATTGTCGCTGATCACTACGAGCCCACATCATTCTTAAGTCTTACACTTGCATGTTTTGTGTTCCCTTGATATAACATTCTATGTTGATTACATTCACCAGGTATTTATCTGCCAATCCTATTCATCACTTCAATGCTGATTCTTTTATCGGCTTAAGAAGCTTGAAGACGCTGTAAGTTAATTGTACATAATTGTCATAATAATATTAATAATAATAATAATAATAATAATAATAATAATAATAATAATAATAATAATAATAATAATAATAACATGATAATAATAATAAACATGATAAACATGATAAAAATAAGTCTTTAAGTCTTTAAGTCGAGTGGGATGTCAGGAGCCATATTTTTATACTTTTCCCACTTAACTAAAAAACAACAACGTACTTACATGTACTTAAATTAACTTCATTTTACGTAATTAAATATTTGAAATACCAAAGTATCCAAGGTATATATATATATTGATATATTACTAGCTTTAACTCAAGAACCACCAAATCTTGGTTGCCTTCATTCCCTATAAGATCTATGTATTAATATTAAGAAGTACATTGCTGTTTTTTTTAGTTGAAACAAAACAAAACAACAACAAAACAAAAACAAAAAACCAAAAAAAACCCCACCACCCCCCAAAAAAAACCCACACACACACCAAATTATGATGAAGGGGTTATCCCTTCCCTCCGAACTGATACTTCCTTTATGAAATAGAAATGCTTTAAAAAGACTCAATGCAATCTTTTGTATTCCATGCAGTGAGATGAAATATATCAACGGAACAATAATAGAGACTGATTTGTTTCGAGAAATACGTCATTCTATACAAGATCTGTAAGTTTGTTGGTTTTGGGGCACCCTCTACGGAGGGTGTCCCCTTATTGTCTTGTATAGTTGCAACACTTTGAACATGAATGATAGCATCCTTCTTTTGGATATATTATATTCTTGACTTTCTTGTGCCACTCCAATCCCCTGGAAGTCACCTGACTTTGTCTGTCTTATAACCCTGGAATTATTACATTGTTGGTCTAAAGTATATAAAAATATTTAGAATTTGCATATTTAGAATCACAAATATTTGATAAATCCATCCGTCCATCCGTGACATCAAATTTTGGTAAAATACTCAGTTTTGGAGAAAATACCCCAAACAATATTTTTGGACCCAAATTGTTTTGGACAACAGACCAAAAATTCTTCAGTAATTTTTTATTATTATTAATTTTCAAAAACTAGACATAAATGTCGAAGAAGTGTCAACAGAACCGACCTCAATCACGACCGACGGAGTGACACGCATGTTACTAATACAATATGGCAAAGTATCTTACGTGATTCGCCGAGTGCGAATAACAACCAAGACAAAAAGTTGTTTTTTTGCACTGTTAAAAACGCGGTAAATTTGCCGGTTTTTTTCTTGCACTGTCTTTTTGCCTTCTGCAGTATGAATAATAATAAAACGGATATAGTTTTATTCATGAAATATTCTTATTTGTAATAATAATTGTGTCTCCTTCCAGTGACATAAATCCTTGGCCAAAATTAACGCTCATTGAGCCAGGTGCGTTCAACTTTTCAGTGCGGATTCTGTAAGTATTTCAAATTAACAAATGAAAATGACTCTTCTCTATTCTTCTTTGGTATTCTTCCTTTTCCTTCTTCTCTTCATCCTTCGTCTTCTCCTGTTTCTGTTTTCCCTTAAAATTGATAATGTTGCTTGTTTACGTATGTGCGTAAGGTGAGCGAAAGTGTTTTATATTTTTTCTGCTCATAATTTTCAGCAAATTTTCAACCGGAATTATGGATTATTTTCCTGGGAGCATCTTCAAACAATTACAAGGAGAAGTTCAAATTGACAAATGGTAAGTACCGTATATTCCTGGGTGATCTAGGAACCGTTGCAATATATGTTTTATAAGCTGTGAGTCATTGACAGGCCGAAGACCTAACGGGACCGAAGAGTCCATGTCTCTTTACTTGACGTTTGCACCAGACTGTACACCCGTGACTGAATTATAAATTTAATTTTACACTTTTAAAATGTACTACACATTATTTTCCTTCCCACACCACCGAGTAACACTACTAATAGTAGCAACCACTGTAAAGGTGTTGATTTGTAATTTGAAAACAAAAAGCAAAGTGATTTACCAAGTTTCAAAACTATTGAACAACACCTGCTACCAATGGTATGGATGGGTAATATCTTTTTCATTTATTTAATTTTAGCTACATATATATGAGTGAAACACTAAATGGTATATCGGGGAAGGCTTTCGATGGAGTTAGTTACATGGGCGATTTGTAAGTATAGTTTACTAGTAAGAACGTTAATGATAAAGAAATAAGTTAAAATCCGGAAATAATAATTATTATCATCTATTTAAACTATTGATACCTTTTAATATGTTCTATTGCACATGAAAATTAATTTTCCCCCAATACTTGAATTTAAAAACAAAACAGATCCGAAACACAAACAATAACAACAACAAAATATTTGAAAATAATGAATATCCTTCCAACTTTAATCTAATTGACCTAACAAAATATATGAAAACACCTTACAAAATTCTTTCACAGATGACAATCTCAAAACGGTGTTACTTTCACCAACCCTCCTTTTTTTTAAGGAAGTTTCCACTTTGTTCTATTTCTATTAACAGAGATATGTCATCTCATATAAGCCAGGCTTCAGCATACGAAAGAAGGTCAATATAAATCCCTTTTTGTGAAAGATGCGCACTTTTGGCTTAATGTAGCTTTTATATTAAACCCTAAATTGGGGTTTGTTCACTTCCTATTAGTTCCTTCCTTCTGTCACACCAGGGGATTTCCGTTATGTCACGCATTGATTGGTTTGGGAATTCCCAGCATGTTGTAATCTTGTGTAGCACAGGCTCTGTGCTGTATTCTGATATCTAGCCTATCCAAGATATTATATTCGAGAGGCGTCGCGGTTTGTGAACGGGGCTAGTTCTAATCTTGGGTACCAAGAAACTATACTATAACACACATTAGTATGATTGTTTGGGACTTTCCCTTATTACATATACTTGATAAGATATTATAAAGGGTATGTTACAATTATTATATAAGTGTACTGTTTACCTGTCGTGTTGCACGACCAGTAGATTGCGATGTAGAGCGACCCGGGATAACGACGCCCCGAAAATTTGGTCATAATTTTCATAAAACATAATGCCTATTTATTGTTGTTGCTTTATGTATCGTACGTAGGAAAATGATCGACAGCAGCATGAACTATTTGCCAGAAGGATTGCTTACAAACACCAGCTTTGTTTTGGCAGTGTAAGTTTTATCTGATTTTTTAGAATCATATATCAAATATTCCTGCATGGTCGGAAAGATAGAGCAAATTTAGCGCGCGTATTTTAAGTCATACGTTTTGAAATTCCACATGAACCAAAAGAACCAATGTTTCCGGTTTTGAAGAAATGTTTTTAAAACGCAGATGAATATAAGTGACCGGTTGTGGCCACCACTTTCTGGCTTGGAAATTTACCTGGCTGGCGCCCTCTATTTTTGGACCATAACTTCAGCCAGAGATCAGAAATATCATGAATGTTATCATGCCGGTTGTTTGAATGCTTGGAAGTTACATCTTTTTCTACCGCAAAGATTGCGGAAAGATAGCGTAAAGATTCTGTCTAGTGGATAGATAATATATGTTTGTGACAGGAGAAAGGAAATAAAGCCAAAGGACAAGAACGATAAGTATCGCTTCAATGTTGTTTATAGGCCTACTCCTGTCATTATCATCTGCAAATCTTGCGTGTGATGGGGAAATGGGTAATTCCGAGTCTTGTCAGACCAAATCGATGTGATATCATGGTTATGTGGTAATATTGTCAAGGCTATATGCAACCTCTTAAAGTTCTGATCAGTAACATTACACGAGGTTACTTACATTACACGAGGTTACTTTCAGTTTTTAATAATTTTTTTTGGTAACTTAAATTCCCAACAAAATAATATACACAGAGGGATAACTCCAAAAAACATCCGAATTTCGGAGTTTTGGCAAATTGTTATGTTACCTGTTAAAGGCTTTTATCTCAGCTGGTAGTTATCATTTATTTAATTTGCAGGTTTTTGCAGAATAATCGACTTGAAGATTTACCGGTTGGATTCCTTCGGTTATCCCCACAATTGGAAATTCTTAGCTTGTACAACAACCATCTGAAATACATCACGCCAGAGATATTGATGGGCTTAACTAGATTAAAGTACTTGTAAGTTGTTTTCTTACAGAAAATTGCAGTAGGAAAAAAAAGATACAAATTAGAATTGGAAAACAAATGGTACAAAATGAACATTGTATGATGTATCACAGAGTATCAGAGACACATCACTTCAAACATGCCAAAAGTACCATCAGCGATTTGACCACTCGCAAAATAGTCAAATCATCAAAATGCAGTTTTCTGCACCTTTGCTAGTGGTTGAGTCGAAACTAAGACATTTTACATGAAGCTGCAATAGCTCTACTTAATGGCCCATTCAGTGATCCCAGCGTAAGTGTAAAAAACTGACTTGCTTACATTAAAATGAATTCACATTCGGAAAAAAAAAAATTTTTGTAAAAAAATTGTTTAAAAGTAAAGCCTAAGTCATTCAAATTGTCATTAGATATTTTTTAAATGTGTCTCCTCACTCTACGCGTGGGTCATATGTGTACCCTCTACATGCTCTACCAATCTACCATTTGAGACCTTTGAGAATTTGGCAACAAACGAAGAAAACAGCTGTATTGACTAAATTGAAGCCCCATTCAAATAAATGTAGCTAATTTCTTTACAGATTAATGTAAAATGTCTCCTTTTGTCTTTAATACACGGCTTTCTGCTTAACCACTAACAGGCTATGTTAGCACATCTATGACACTAAGCTAAGAAGGGGCCAAAACCTGAATTTGAATGATTTTTACGATCCTCCCGATTAGCAACTTACTGAATAGCTCTGAATGGGTCTTTAATTGTAAATAATTAAGACTTGAGGGGTTTCTAGTTTGACTCTCGAAAATTGGGTGAAATTTGAGATTTGTTTACAGCGCGCCACCAAGCGACAAATCAAAATGTTTATTGACTAGGGGTAGCTAGGGGGCAGTGCTTCGGGTAAAAATATACGGGTTATGACGCAGGACGGTGCGCTTCGATATATTTGAAATGATGTGAAAGCTTCTTTAGACCTTCTAATACTTCACATTTTTACAATGTAATTCTATAAATTTATCTTCTATTTATAAGCTACTCTAATAGATTTCCAAATTTTTTCACGTTCTCGCGGAATCATTTTAACATTCTAAAGAACGCACAAACTCGCAAAATATATATTGGGGAAGCAATACTGTCCTAAAAAGGTCAATAAGCAAAGATTAATTTAGCTTCCTCCCACTAACATAACAATCTTGCTTATTTTATTTTTTTTGTAAACAGGTACTTGTTTCAGAACCTAATAACAGAAATTCCTCCATTGACATTCTACAACACAAATTTGAAAACACTGTAAGTTAACAAGCTATTACCAATACTAACGTTCATAATAACAGGGATATTATCCCTGATAATAATCAGTCGACCGATGGTCAGCGTCGTCAAGTAATGCTCTAGAAGATTTTATAAGGCAAACGAACCTTGTTAGCGCTTATAAATGTTGCAACACAGTGTGTCTACTAAACTGCTAATATTAAGCACGTACAACAGTCTTAAAGTGCTATTATTGAACATTTTAGTTAGTGTAGTGATAGCGCCATCTGCGTTATTCAATTTATTAAACATTTTGAATCTATATTTGATCCGGAATGATCCCATTTGATACAATTAAATATATAAATGAGTAATTTAGTTTCATACAAAATAATCATTAAAACACAAGAACTTCACGTGACCGTAAAATTCCTGCAAATACTAATGTGAGCTAGCCGATGTTCATGTGGTGATATCGATGTTCACTCCGGGGTTCACCCTAACAATGGCAGAAAAGTGTCAATTATAGGAATGGCGTAAAGGAGTCTTGTCTAAACATTGACGCATAATCATATGAATTTTGCAATAAGGGACCGTTCATTATTTCTACCGGAGGGGGGGCCGGGAGCAGACAGAAAGTCACTGCCGAAAACTATATGACCCCCCTTCTCCGATCATAAAAACCAGATCCCCCCCCCCTCCGAGCTACATGAAAATCATATGACCCCCCCCCCTCCCCGACGTATGCACACGCGCAATGACACGCAATAGATGCGAGCATGGATCAGCTGCCTCAACGCATCACATCACTGCCACGTATCAGGCTGACAAATTATGCCTTTACTGTTTTGCCACCTGCCTATCAGTATACCAATTTTTCATAAAAGGCACCTAAATTTACCCTAATTGCAGTAATTGGGCACTTTTCTCCAAATATTGGTCTTTACTGAATAGCCACCCATCAATATACCCAAATCGCTGTATAGTGAATCCAGCACCTTTTGGCGACAAAATAAGTTTATGGTACTACTTGCGCGCGAAGCGTGCGAAAAATTTTGATATTTTGAAGCTAAACTGATGAAATATGGTGCAAAAGTGGAATAAATGCGAGCAAAGCGCAAGGAAATTGGCACTTTCGGGGCTAAAATGGGCAAAATATGTGGTCAGAAACCTATTCAGGCGTCAACATTGGGAGGAGGATTGTATGGAGCATCCCCTGGCAAAATATTGGGGGGATCTACGCCTATGTTGATGTATCGATCGGACTCAAGTCCACTTTTTGCCGGACTCGGACACAAAAGCTCACAAACAGACTCGGTTCGGCTCAAACTTGGACACAGAAGGTCCAATTAGATCCATGTAAAATGTGAAATGATTATCTAAAAATGTCAAAATAGATCTCAAATTTGATTCAAAATTTGTTGTCATAAATTATATCCAACATATTCACAAAATTATTTAGATTTATCTGTCACTTCCCAGAATCATTACTGTTATCGTTAATAAAATAATTGATAATTAGGGCGTACCGGTTTACATATTTTAATTAATATTTTGACTATATAAAAATATCTAAAATTTCTTTCATGGAACTTTCTAAATCATTAAACTCTTGAAAGGGAGAAAACATGCACACAGACATGTACACCCCATCCATAGGGCTAGGGTGGCTGTGGTTGGGGTGTGTTCACTACTTAGTGGCAGCTGTGGTGGCAGTCACTGCACATTTGTCCGGAACATTTGCCCATCACACAACCATAATATAATTTCTGAAAAGGTGAATTTCTATGATGACGACGACGACGACGACGACGACGACGACGACGACGACGATCAATGTTATTTATCTATAATGTATTTGAATACATTGCCCAAGTTTACTGTCATGGTGTTTGGGGGAGTCTTTGTAGTTTTAACTAGGGTATCATATGGAAATGACACCTGTTTGGGGTGGGGTTTGATAGTGGGGAGCGGTTTGGGGTGGTGTAGTTGTCTCTTTTCATTGTAAAAGAACTCTGGACCACAGCATTACTGTGATTATTCTTAATTCTCTATTATGAAAATGGCAGTGTATGTGTATTTTTAGGAAATATGGTTCAAAATTCTCTTATTTCAGCAAATTTGTATTGTACATTTGGCAAATTAGAAGCAAAATCTAGAATATTTCTCCATTTTTTGGAATGTTTTACCCAATGACCCATTTTTTCAAAATGTTATAATAAATTACTTACTTTTGGTGCAAATTTATGTCAATTCACACCGTGGCAGGTGAAAAACAGGTTGAGGCCCGACTTAAGTCCGGACTAGGACCAAAGTGTCGGCCGACATGCAAAGCGCAAATCTAATGGTCAGGGGTCCAGGGGCAATGTTCCAGATGGGGGTCCAGGGGGCGAAGCCCCCGGAAGCTCCAGGATTTTTGAGATGCAAAACCATCTGACCCCCTTTTAATAACTAAAAAACCATCTGACCCCACCCCCTCCTTTTTGCCTGACAAAAACCATCTGACCCCCCCATGTATTCTCCCGGCCCCCCCTCCGGTGGAAATAATGAACGGTCCCTAATTACAAAGTGATGATTGATATTTTGTGTGTGTTTCAGATCTATTTTCAACAATCAGATTTCTACCATCCAGAAGACTGCACTAAGAACGTCACGCAGAACTTTGGAAACGATGTGAGTTCAGAATATACACTACTAAGTACTGCAACATCTCAAGAATAATTCGACAACTTCAAGTGGAACATTCATCCAATATTCTTTCGATTTCACATTATTCTGTCGGTCCGTGTCACGTCACTTCCGGTTGATGATGTTCGAGTGAAAACAAGTCCCTGATTCGATTTTTGTTGATGATTTCTGTCATTGGTGTAATGCAAATTTCGATCGCAAATAGTCAGTGGAATCAAACAACCGTTTCTAAGTCTTCAGAGTGAAAGAAACTTACTTGATTTACCGTTTATATACTGACAAACTTAAAATTAAATTCCATGGTCGAGTGTCGTTTTTTCCGAAATTGAATGTCACTCCAGCAACATCGCTATGTAGCCTCCTTCACAGCCGGTTTCTGTTGTTCACAACAAACCGTGAGCCACATGCAGTTTGGGCCCAAGACTAGAGATAGCCCGGATGTCCGACCGACAGAATGCGTACTATATAGATGGCAATGTTCCTTGTATGATATAATTATGTTAAGCATCTTAAGCATTAAGTCCACAAAATGTCCAGATGCCTTTAGAATGGTCGCCAAATGGTTTAAATGGTTTCTGCAACGTATCAGACAGGTTGCACGGAAATGGAGCTCGGTTGAAAATTATAGCAAAGATGGCCGAGGTCTTACAAGGGTTGGGCGACTCGGGAATTTCAATTGCAAAAAAAAAAAAAACCTGGTGTCTTATCGGTAGCCACGTGATCTTTATTTCTTCTGAGTCCCCCAGACCTTAAAGGACCTTTGTATTCTCTGTTTGTATTCTAAGCATGTTGATTTCTTCCAACTGACACATCCGTGAATCATTCTCTCGCCGCCATTTCCCTGATACGTTACAAGAAACCAATTAAACCATTTTGCGACCATTTAAAGACACTGTTCAAACGCGTGTCCATTATTCCACCATTGTAATCGCTAGAATACGCACATGTCACAACAATGGATACCTTCAATCCCATTGATTAGTCCAATCTTAATTGTTTCATGCAAGAAACATTGCTATCTAACATAATATGCAAATTCGACATGATGTTGGATCAATGTTCAGTTTACAGTTTGTCGAATTCTTTTTTTCAGCGATGTACAATCGTCAATAACGAAAGATTGGGCATGTTTGCATTTTGCATTTTCACGAATCTAGTTCTAGAATCATCTTAATATATTTATATTGTTTCAATTTTATAAATTACAAACTTTTCTTTTTCGGTTCCTACAGTTATATGTACTACAATGACCTGACCGTTATTGAAGACAATGCCTTCGACTGGTTAGCAAATATCAGCCAAGTGTAAGTAAATTAGAACAAGAGGTAAAACGTCACCATGAAAGATCATCCAATCGGAGCTATTATGAATGAAGGTTTATTTGAGCATGGGCAGGAGGGATGGGGCCCGATGTGAACGATTGGAAGGACGAAATATCAAAGCTCCAGGAAGCATGGAAAATATGTAATGAATAATGTGTTGTGGAGGAAGGGTGTATGTCATAATCTCCAGAATGGACGGAAGACTCTACTATCCATGCCCCCCCACGCCAAGCCGCAATTTTTAACATTTAATTTTGAACTCGTCCTCTGTCGCTACTGAGCCATATTTTGTAACACGGAAAACGAAGGGATCCCTAATGTGCTGTTACAAACGCCATAATACTCGAACCGGACTCGAGTCCGGACTCGGGTCTTATTTTTGTTGGACTCGGACTTGGCTCGGACTCGGCACCCCTGGACTTGGACTCGAGTCCGGACTCGGACACAAAAGGACTCGGACTTGGCTCGGACTCGGATACAAGTGGACTCGGCTCGGACTCGGACAAGCTGGACTCGGGTACAAGTCTGTTATTTGGTTCCAATAGCTATGGGTCTCCTATATAGTGATACCAAAACATAGGCGGCGGAAGCGGGGGATAGCGCGGGGGTCAGGACCCTACCCCTAAATATTTAGATGGGAGTCCGCGCACTGGCCCATAAAATAGCAAAACACACGTTCATTTGGGGCCTAAATAGTCTGAAATTGAAATTCAGATTAAGTCCCGGTTAGGTGCTGTATCACTAAAATAAGCGCAAAGGATGGATCTAGGATTAGCTTAAGTCGTTTGACGTAAACACGTGCGGTTTTTTATGGCGGATGAAAAACGTTGGGGGTTGTACAACACCCTTTCGAATGACTAGGGTTAATTGTTCTTGCCTCAAATATTTGGTCTCTGACCTAAGACCCGTAACATGCGGTCGTATGGTTCGAACAAATCTGACACCAATAATTTGAGGGTTCAGATCCAGAAAGCCGTAACTCACTATAACCAGCTCTTACAAAATGAGCATAAAATTGGCTCCTTACTTTCTTATTCAAAAATCAATATTTCCTCCACAATGTCTTTTGTTTTCTATTGAATGTTATGAATAATGGACTGTATCTTCTATAGTGCCCTGGCGACTTAATGCTTATTTTATGGGAGCAGGTGATTGTGAGTTGGGGCTTTCTGGCTCTCAACCTCGAATTATATTACATCATTTGTAACGTCTAGCAGTGTTGAATGTGTGACTTCAACTTAAGTGTATTTTCAAAACGTTGATTGCTTATTTTGTTTCAGATATCTTTCATCTGATCACTTATCTAAATGGTCTCACTATCCTGAACATGTCACTGTGTAAGTTATTGAGAAAAAAGAATTGACTAAAAACATGCGCGTTCAACCACTCTATACATGCATCGTATGTATACTGCGCCAATAAAGTATCCTTAGACTTGGAAAAATAATCACAATTTCAAAACTGAACCATATTGGGGTAAATTTGTTTTTGTAATAGATGCACTATATAATCCTGCACATTATGACACCACATTGAATCCAATGTGACCTCAAGAAGTAAAGTTACAAGCAAAGAATAGACGAAGGTCCAGTTTTAAAAGTGACAATTTGGCCTATACAAGGGGCAAAAAGATTCTAACAAGCGCAACAAAGAGACTACACAGTTTCTTCAATGAAACTTTATTTAAAGCAGTATTTATTTCAGTTTTTACTTCTCTGTACTTTTCATAACTTGCATTTTATTGTTTCAGTTTTCTTTTGTTCCTTTTGTTTTAAATTAAAGGCACACACAAATTAGCCATTTACTACTCTCAAACAAAATAGTCCGTGGATTTATGAATAGGTCAGTGTGTCACTTTTAAAACTGGACTTTCATCTAATCAAATGCTTGTAACTTTACTTCTTGAAGTCACATTGGATTCAATGGGGTGTCAAAATGTGCCGGATTAGATAGTGCATCTATTCAAAAAATAAATTTACCCCAATATGGTTCAGGTTTGAAATTGTAACTATTTTTCCAAGTGTAAGGATACTTTCTTAGAGTAGTATACATTAAATAAGTACTATAACTCATACATAAATTCTAGGCAGTTCATTGGTTGCACCACAATATTTTTACCATCAATCGCGGGTATCAATCACGCCGTTGAAAAGGACTTTCGATCGTTTGGTAGTTTGTCGTAATATACGATTGTGGTTAAAACTACTTTTAGTGACACAAAGCATCATCGTCATCGTGATGTTCAGTGGCGGATTTAAGCTGTCAGCAAGTCAGCAGTTGCTGACAAGGCCCCCCCCTGTTATTTTGGCCAAAGGGCCCCCTGCTTTTTTTTTTTTTTTTTTGCTTTAATTGTTTTCTGCAAGGTTCAAAGGTGCGATGTGTAGAATAGTACTGAAAAGGTTATATAATTATAATGCCCGTGTTGGACATTTTTATTTATGCCAGCATTTATGAGTTTTGAAAAGTTTCGTTTTGGCCCCAGTAAGAGGTCAAAGGTCAAGGGCCCCAGGGCCCTTTAATATTTCGGAATACAATTTTTTATAGAAACAGGACTACGAATTGGTACCTAGAGCATTATACATTTTCAAAATACAAGTAGGTATTCTAGTATGGGCCCAGGGCCCCCAATGCTAGATACAAGGGTATCATCAAAGCTGGCTCTAAACTACAAAGGACCCCGTATGTGGACCGTGATACACTTAGGCCTAAAGGTCTTTCCCCTTAGATAGGAATTTTGCCAATTTTGGCCCAGATATCCAAGATCAAGAGTTCCCGGGAGCCCAAATGCCAATTCAAAGGGCCATTCGTTTCTCAATAACTATTCATGGGTACATGAGCTCCAAAAGGTCAAATATTATAGCCCACCCCCCAAATGTGGGGCCCCAAAAATTGCCTTGTGCATCATATGAAAAGTTTTCCTATGAAAGTCTCTTTAAATAAATTATACTCGACTCCAGTGTGTGCACGCTGTGTGTGCAGAGGCGTTCGAGGTCAATGCACAATGCATACATTACCACACAACACACTAAGCAGGGCTGTATGGAAGAGGGTATGGTTTTTCCTACGGTACGACGGCATTTTGTAACCAATCAGATTTCTTTTTAGAGAGTAGAATCTGGCAAAGTATTTCTAGGAAATACTGTTTAAGCCAAGTCAATCGGACTTTCTATTATCAAGCGAGGGCCGTCTATAGCACACTACTTTAATGACACGGGGTGCATGTCAGTGTATTTCGCCGTAAATCGAGTGAGATTTTGGGAATACCTTGTGGTGTTTAGTGCTCCTGTACGACAAGGTCTTTCATCAGATTTCCTTGAAAATCGGGGAAAGTAAAGTTTAATATATACATGAGACAATTAAGAGTGAGCCAAAAAATAAAAGACTTTCCCTTTATAATAATTGAAGTTGAAAGTGAAAAAAGACAATTTCCTCCCATTGCTTAACTGTGGAACCCCTTTTATTTGAGCAAAAGTGACTACTTTTCCATATGCTTCCTTTTTAGACCTAAACACCATGTTTTGGCCCAAAATAGGGTAAAATTTTGCCCGCGCTGGCCCTGTATATAGCAATATTCACCTTCATTTTGGGCTAAAACAGACTGAATTTTTCCGTGCTTCACCCGCGAATGTCATAGAAAAATCGAAAACAAAATATGTTCGGCTCCCTCTATTGTTATGCTTCCGCCACAATCTTATACGTAAGACAAATTAACTAGAGATAATTTGCGCTCACAGAGCGCAGACAATCGCAAGGCATGTAACCTTTTAATGGCCGTTTGACCTGACCTTTGACCTTAATATTTCCCGGGTCACGAGGTTTGTTGTCACCGAAATTAGGCCCCCATACCCCTTACAGACAATGAAATTACGGTATAAGATTTGACCCCAGATAACCTTTGACCTGACCCTGCAAAGTGTTCCAACATATTTCCCCTGGTCAATAAGTTTGTTGTCACCGAGTTTGAGCCTCGTACCCCTTACAGATGTCCAAAAAATGCATTTCTAAAATTTGACCTTTGACCTGACCCCTACAAAATGTTCCCCTGGTCATGAGATTTGTTGTCACTGAGTTTGAGCCCCATATCCCTTACAGATGTCCAGAAAAGGAAATTGTCAGATTTGACCCAAGATAACCTTTGACCTGACCCCTGCAAAGTGTTCCAAAATATTCTCCTGGTCAATAAGTTTGTTGTCACAGAGTTTGAGTCCCGTACCCATTACAGATGTACAGAAAATGCATTTCTTAAATTTGACCTCTGCATGACCTTTGACCTGACCCCTGTAAAATGTTCCCCTGGTCATGAGATTTGTTGTCACTAGTTTGAGCCCCATACCCCTTACGGATGTTGAGATAATGCAATTGTAAGATTTTACCCCCTTAATGACCTTTGACCCCAATTCTTTGTACAACTTTTAGACACTGGCTAAAGGCGATGCAGGTATGCAAGTGACGACATTGTGTTATGTAATTTGTGGAAGAAGAAGCATTATTAGTGAAAATCACATTTTGATCATAATGACCTTTGGATGACCTTTGACCCCGAGTTGGTCATGTAACATTTGTGCCCCCACCCAATGGTCCTTGTGACCAAATATGGTCACATTGGCTTAAAGCATATGGCTACGATGGCTCGTTAAAAGTTTGACAGAAGAAAGAAAGAAAGAAACTAGAGCAACTGTGCCCTTTGCAAGGGCACGAGGTAAGTTAGGCGGATGACTGTGATGATCTGATCAAGCAATACTGTGCTGGATAGTATTAATTTTAATAAGACTGTTTCATTAATTGCGGTTTTGATATACCTTGATCGTGGAAAGCTTGCATTTTGAAAACTTGACCTTTGACCTCTGTACCTTAAATGAATTTTAAAATATTAAAAACATGTTAAGAATGTCATAAGGATCATTGCATGTAAATTTCAGCTCAATTGAAGCATTTTGAAAACATGACCTTTGACCCCTTTATGACCTTAAATGCATTTTAAAATGTTTTCAACATGTTTAGAATGTCTTAAGGATAATTGCATTTAAATTTCAGCTCAATTGGAGCATTTTGAAAAACTTGACCTTTGACCCCTTTATGACCTCTTAATGACCTTGAATGAATTTTAAAATATTTTTTAAATGTTTAGAATGTCTTAAGGATAATTGCATTTAAATTTCAGCTCAATTGGAGCATTTTGAAAAACTTGACCTTTGACCCCCTTTATGACCTCTTAATGACCTTGAATGAATTTTAAAATATTTTTTAAATGTTTAGAATGTCTTAAGGATCATTGCATTTAAATTTCAGCTCAATTGGAGCATTTTGAAAAACTTGACCTTTGACCCCCTTTATGACCCCTTAATGACCTTAACTAAATTCTAAAATGTTTAAAACATGTTTAGAATGTCATAAGGATCATTGCATTTAAATTTCAGCTCAATCAGAGCATTTTCGGTTAAAATGACCTTTTTTGACCCCTGTGACCTCTTGGATGACCTCTGACGTTAAACAACCCATAACTTTTGTAGCCAGCTACCCAATACTGCTTGTGACTGAGTTTGGTCGAAATCCGATCAAGAACGTGGCAGTAGTAGCAAATTGTGAGAAAGAAGAAGAAAGAGGAAAGAAGAAATGGCAAGAAAGAAATAAGTTAGGCTGCCCGCCTAACTTAAGAAGAAGAACTGACCAAAAACAGAACACTCGCAAATTGGAAATTTGCGATTGTAACTAAGCCACTTGAGTGTATATGCCTTCCTCAAAGTGAGTCTGGGGCCCTCCAAATTTTGGCCAATTTTAGCAAGAGGCAAATCCGGCCCTGACCGGGGACCTTAGATGCATAGAGGCATAGATCTGGTGGAGTATAATGGGATGGGGGGATAAATCCCCCTTTTGCACCATGTTTTAAACGTTTAGTTTCAAAATGGCAAAATTTTTTGCTCGCTTTGCGCGCATTTGTACCATAATTTTATTTTGTCGCCAAAAGGTCCTGGATTTAAGAATTCTCTTAACATTAGGCCGAACTAATGCTCACTGGCCAACTTTTTTTCTTGCCCTCTCGACAAAAAATCAGGCACGCTCCTGATTTCAACTCTTTACTATTGGGCCCCGGGATATTTTGGCTGACAGGGCCCTTTTCCTTAAATCCGCCTCTGGTGATGTTGATATAAAGGCATTAATTTTAATTGTTTTCAATATCCTTGGAGATCACCCACGACCCATAGCCATATAATAGCACAGTGACACAAGTTGTCTCGAACAGCTTCACTTTGGTGGTGATTGGTACAGATGTACTTCTATAGAGACGATGCAGCTTCCAAAATGGAAACACCAAGCCAGAGCTTTGCGTCGTTTCAGACCACTAGCACTGCTTGCATCCCATCATGTATATCACGGTCCCAGGTATTTGAAATCAGAAACATGGTGAACGGTTCTGTCCTAAACTTTGAGTGAGAATTAAACTTTTCAGTTATGCTCTAGCTGTCTTGCCGGCATTGATGACGAGCCTTAGACCTGCTACAGTTCTGGAAAGCTGCGACTGAACCTGCAGTATTGAAGACTCCAACAGGGCAATGTCATCAGCAAAGACCAGGTTATTTAACTTTCTGGCTGGATATCTCCTACATTTGCGTGGATGGGTCATAAGTACTCATGATTCATGGTTGACCTATTGATGGAGTCAAAGGCCTTCTTGATACAAAGCGGACTGTTAGGGTTAGTTGGTACTGTTGGTATTCAATAAAGCCTTACTCGAAATGTGCGCCTGCTGAACACAGCTACGTCCAGATCTGAAACCAGTCTGGTTGCTCCTTAGCAAGGGATCAACATGAGGCGAATTCTGTTCAAACGGAATCTTTCTGTTAACATTTTCTTAATATTTTCCCCATCATACACATTAATAGGGAATGTTCAAATCATTAGTAATAAACTATTTTATTTCTTGGTTTAACAGGTGGAGTGTAGGTGATAATGTAAATATATCACTCTCAGCATTTAGCGATTTGGATACAGGAATGAACAGATTTGGTTTCCACTGCAAAAATCATGAATGCTATCCTTGCAAACCGGGTACTTATGGTGACCGTGTGAATGATGGCTGCATTGAGTGTCCTGCTGGTAATTTTTAATTGCATTTTCATTAATATTTGATATCTTAATATTACCTTGTGGTGAAAATATTCAACATTAGTGATTGTGCTGAATACTGATGAAAAGTTAAACCAATAACTCTATTATGAGTTAATCCCCATCCCCAGTTCGCGTCTCTTCAAGTGCTGATAGACCTAGACTGGCACCATAGACCGTGAGGATATGTACGGTCATCTGCGGCATATCATTTAAAGCTAGTCTCGCCTGAACAGAGTCTTCAAGAGCAGAACTCAACTCTCGGCCAGTCAATTGCATTATCAGTCACAAACCAATGGAAATTGTGCTCTGAGCCTCCGCGCAAGCATGGCGTTGAAACCAAGGCTCATATAACGCAGTTAAACTCATTCAATGTCAGGGTTTTATAGAATTACGATCCAGATGGCCTCTCATGTCTTCACGGTTAATTCTGGAACCGACCAACTGCATTCCTTATTTTTGTCTCCTTCACAGGTGGATATTTTCAGACCAGAAGTGGTCAGGTCTCAGACGAGAGAGAAGGTATTGGCTGTGAGTTATGTATCAATGGCAGTTTTATTTCTCCCGATGAAGCCCCTGGAATCAGCACATCAAATTGTAAAGTTTGCCCTGCTGGTACCGACAAGAATATTATTATTATTAATTATTAAAGCACATTTATATAGCGCTCTACAAATAACACAGCGCTTTTGCTCCAAAACAAAAACATAAGAAAAACAATATAAAAACAACAACAACAATAATTACACATTTGGAAAAAAGTACGTCTTCAGAAGCCGCTTAAAAGCAGCCGCAGATTCCGCTTCTCTGACATAAACAGGGAGCTTGTTCCAGTGCTGGGGCCCGAAAACGGTGAAACAGCAATCCCCGGCTCTTTTATTGGAGCGAACTGTATAGAGCCTTGTTTTGTCAGATGATGAGCGAAGCCTGCGACTGCTTCTAGATGAATCTGGATGATTATAAAGCGTGACAAGATCTTGTAAATATGCCGGAGCAGTACCTGATATGCAGTTGTATATGTGCAACATGATCTTGAAGTTAATTCTTTCTTTTACCGGGAGCCAATGGAGGGTATTCAACAAATCGGCAGAGCACCTGTCTCGTCCACATGCAAAGATCAGCCTGGCTGCCTTATGTTGGAGACGCTGCAGCCGTTTTAGGTCCATTTCACGGGCACCATACATGAGGGAATTGGCATAATCTATGCGAGACAAGACAAGTGCTCTGACGGCATGATGACACGCATCCTGGCTGAGAAAACGTCGTATGCGCCATAAGTTACGGATGTGAAAGTTGAGAGTTTTACAAAGATTGCTAATATGGGAAGACATATTAAGAGCTCCATCAAACACAACACCTAGGTTCTTAACAGTGGCAGATGGTTTGATTGAGTGGTTGCCCAAGCTCAGCTCAATGACGGGAAGCTTAGTGAGAGCTCTATTGGTGGCAATGATGAAAAATTCCGTTTTGTCCTGATTGAGCTGCAGCTTGTTACTAACCATCCAGGAGTTAATATCAGAAATACAAGCAGACAAGTTATTGAGCACACGCTCACGGTCACCACTGACTTTGGGTTCAAAAGCAGCATAAAGCTGTATATCGTCCGCATAACAATGAAAGCATATGCTATAACGACGAATGATTTCACCAACGGGAATGGTATACATGATGAAACACTGAGGGCCAATGATGGAACCCTGGGGTAATGAGTAGGTGAGCGTATGTTCATTAGACATGTCGTTGTTAATTACCACTCTGACGTTTCGGTGGTTAAAATATGACCTATACCAGGAATGGACTGTGCCATCGATATTGAAATCTGATTTGAGTCTATTCAACAGGATATGGTGATCCACCGTGTCAAAGGCTGCTGACATGTCAAGCAGCACAAGGAAGACAACTTTACCATGGTCCACGTACTGAAGGATGTCGTTCTTTACCTTTAAAAGGGCCGTTTCAGTACTGTGAGACTTCTTATAGGAGGATTGGTTCACTTCACCCAGGTTGTAGTTGTCGACATGTGTGACTACCTGACATGACGCAGCCTTTTCAATTACCTTACACATGAATTTCATGTTGGCCACTGGCCTATAGTTCTTTAAGATATTGTTGTCAAGATTGGATTTCTTGATCACAGGAGTAATGATAGACTCTTTGAGTGCATTTGGAAAAATACCAGACATTAACGAACTGTTGACAATTTTTGTGAAAATCGGCAACAAGATCGGAAGATTATCCTTTACAAGCCAAGTCGGCAGATTATCTAAGTTACATGTTTTACTAGGAAACCTTTTTATGATCTTCTCAATATCTGTCTCAGATAGCGGAGTGAATGTGTTTAAGCAACAGTTAATGTTACTGCGGGGATTACTGGTTTCTACAGAGTCAGAATCCGCAACACAATCATCAGCGGAACTAGGAGAAACATTAACATTGGCCCTGATCTTCTCAACTTTTTCAATAAAAAAGGAAAGAAACTTGTTGGCAAGAGCTTGATCAGGACAGTCAAGAACAGGAAGTATTTTTTGAGATTTGTTAAGCAACCCATTAATTGTAGCATACATATCTTTGACATTTGATTCAGAGAACTTTTTGGAGAAATACTCAATTTTAGAGTCAGTGATAAGTTTAATGACTTGATTCTTTTGAGCAACAAATTCTTCATTATCCTCCACAGATTGACTCTTTCGCCACTTTCGTTCCAGTCGTCTTCTGATGCGCCGAGCTAGATGGATGTCTTCGTTGTACCAAGGTAGTCTGTGTCTTATAGTACGCTCCCTGGTGGTAATAGGGCAGACTTCATCAAGCACAGACTTTGTTAAGAACTCATAAGCATCAGTAAGGACATTTGGATCCTCACAGTCAAGCGGGAACTCAGACATGCGCTTTTGCAAAAGTTCGCTGGTTTCCGTGCCTGCCCATGCTTGGACGGATACTACAGAAAAGATAGATTTGGTCCTTGTGTGCGCTGTCCGGAACAAGGTATTGATTGCACAGATGAGTACCAAACACTTAAACCAGGTTTTTGGTGGACTTGGAACTTCTTGGAGCCTACATTTGGAACTCATAATTCAAGCATCAGATATAAAGCATTTGTCACAAATTTACTGACACATAACAGGTCCTACGAATCAACTAGCATGCAGTTTGATGGTTCGCTTCCAAAGCCATTCCCGTGCCTGCGGGGCAACGACTCTTGCCCTGCTTTAAATGGAATTGACGAATCTTGCGGAGAAGGCTATGAAGGTTGGCTTTGTTCTAGATGTAGCATTGGGTTCTACTCATGGTTTGATTATTGTATTAAGTGTCCACCAATGTGGCATCTGATTTTAGAGGGAATAGGTACCTTTATTTTTGTATGTATAGTTGTGGCAATCACAGTATGTGATATCAAAAGGCGAAAAAAAACCACTCGTTCTCTGATGGACATTGTTGTCGCTCGTTTCAAAATTCTCCTGGGTTATTATCAGATAGCTGGCGCTATATTTACTTCTCTTCATAATATCCATTGGCCGCAGGAAATCTCAAATCTTGCTTCGCTGTTCCAAGTACTGGAACTGAACATATTTCAACTCATAGCAAAACCTCGATGCCTTGCTAATAAACTCGAGTTGAACATCTACAGTCAATTCATCATTGGCTTGATCTTCGGTTGTTTTGTCCTTACTGTGCCATGTTTGGTCTACTCGTGCATATACTTTTATCTTCAGGTAAAACTTTCCAAATATGGTAGATTTATAAATCGCAACAAAGTGAGGAACTATTTGACACACTTGCGATCAAAGTGTTACCTGTTCATAGTGATGATGTTGTTCATTACTTACTTGAGTTTCTGTGATGTGATCTTGTCTCTATTGCCGGTGTCTTGTCGAAAATTCTGCGTCGACGAGAACAGCGTTTACTGTACTGAACGACTACGATCAGATTACTCGATCGACTGTGCTACGTCAAAACACATGGACTACATCAAGGCAGCTTATTTTGCTTTACTTTATGTTGTTGGATTTCCCGTGGTACTATTCATTGTTATTTTAAAGAACTCCCCTCGTAAGTTGCGAGAGTTGCAGGAAAATCAAGAAGATGAAGAAAGCGACGAATCTCTAAAAACAGAAGAGTCGATTGTTGAGGCAGATAGCGAAAATTCTGAAAATAATGACAGGAGAGAAAATCCTGATGAATGTACCGCTGGGAATGATGACACAGAGAGTATGAGATCTATACAACTAGAATCTTCTGACATTACCAATGATGTCAACGCGCAAACAAACAGTCATAAACGGACATTTCCTTTGTATATTCGATTTCTTTGCGAGAACTACAAAGCAAAGTATTGGTATTGGGAGATAGTAGAACTATCCCGGAAAGTGCTGCAGATATCACTCATAGTTTCCTTTGGCTCTGAAGACCCCGTCACTTTAGGTGCAACTATAGCTCTATCAGTGATATTTCTCACCAGTCATGCGTATTTCAAACCGATGAAAGATTCCTTTGAACATTGGCTGCAGATGACTTCTCTCTTGGCCATCTTTCTCAACCTGCTTTGCGCTGAAGTTCTTCTGGTTCCAATTACCGACCCATCTGGATACAGGCAAACAGCAATGGCTGTGTTGATTATTACACTCAACGTGTCCGTGGTGCTCCTCGTTGTAGGTAAGCTAAAGACAAGTCCTGGCGGCACATTATAATGAAAGACAGAGATAAAAAGACTAGTTTGCGTCTGACGTCATCTGTCGATCAAGCTCGAGCACGGTTTGTTTACAAGTGTCGTGATGATATGAGTTGCTGAACACGGCGGTCAAACCGGGTGCCTTATTGTTAATTTTGCACCTTCAAACATACAAACCATCTCAAAAGTTAGGTATTTATAGTAGGAAACTTTCTTTCGCAAAGGCACCATGTCAAGAATGCCTAGAAAAGTTGCTTTTTGCCTTGTAAAAGTACGTAATTTTTCGCCATTTACTGCTATTCATTTTCTCCGATCGGCACCAGATAAATCGACCTTCCTTGTACGCGTTATTAACCAATCGGGGATCGTAGAGAATTTGATTGACAGTGACGTCAGACGCAAACTAGTCTTTTTATCTTTGACTTCAATTATAATTAGGAGGCCGGTCGACTGCATATCCGTCTTTACACGCTTTTCAATACGGAATAAATGCTAACCTCTCGTGACATCATCCAAGCAGCAAAGTTCATTTCCCATTGAAAAGCGTGTAAAGACGGATTAGACTGTTAGGTAGAACCAAAGAACACTGATTCCGCCATGTTTACGTGTCGCTCATATAGGGCAAATAGTGTACTTCCGGATCATTTCGCTATACCTCTGGTAAACTTCGATTCAAAGTGCGTGGTTGTTAAAGTTCTGCGTATAACGTGTTGTGCCAAAAAATGCGAGCAAAGAGCTCAGTGTAACACTCAAGCTTTTACATTGTTCGATTTCGAGCTTTTGCCGATAAAATGCCGAAAAAAAGATACTTACGTTATAAACCTTTTCAGGAAGACTTTTACGAAAGTGTACACCGCGCCCCAATGCGATGCGTTAAGTTCGAGCGATGTATGATTGGTGTGAATACTCATACTACGTCACGTGAATTTCGAACGCACTGTCGCCAGTAGGCCCCTATGTGATTGGTTTATGTGGTTTTGTTTACTAATTTCAAAAGATTTTCGAACAGCTGATGAAAATTATTTGTCATCGATGAGAGACAAACCAATATGACGGATTTACCATAGCGTTACACACGGGGCAATTTTGATTCGGTACTCTTTGGGTATAATCTCTATGGCGGATTTACCATAGCGTTACACACGGGGCAATTTTGAGTCGGTACTCTTTGGGTATAATCTCTATGGCGGATTTACCATAGCGTTACACACGGGGCAATTTTGAGTCGGTACTCTTTGGGTATAATCTTTGTGTGGCACACTCAAGTGTTTACGACTTCATAATGCGTGGCGACATTAATTAACAACAAACAAACGTAACCATCTAGAACTAGCCCCTAAATTTTTCACAAAATATTCCAAATTTTGCATACATTGTGCAATGTGGACCCATGTTACAAACTTAGAAGGCGATTTATACAATAATATTCATAATAATAACCAATTTGGTTTTGATAAAAGTAAGTGTGTTACAAACAGATCAGCAGCTAAAGGCGTAGGAATCAAGATAGCGAAATATTTGTGCCCAATGGTGTATCCAGGGCCAGGGGGAGGGGCAACTAACCCTCAGTGAAAAGTCTTGCCCCCACCCCCACCCCGTGCGATGCTGACTGCCCTAATAATTAGGATTTTGAAGCCTTTTTGTACTTTTTAGCCCACTTTTGACCATTTTTGCCAACGTTGGAAAGTTGCCTTTATATTCTCCCCCCGGACTCTCCCCCTTTGCACGCCATTTTGACAAAGTGCTGGCTACGCCACTTTGTGCCATTTCCAGTTAGGGACGCACCATTAGATTTTCAGGGGGGCATGGGAGTTTGGGTCAGGCAGAATTTTTTTTTTTTGCCTCCGAAGGCAGAATTTTTTTTTCGCCGCCTTCGGCGGCGAAGTATTTATTTTTCAATTTTAATGTAAATATTTTTATACAAAGTTGGGTGGGGGAAATTTTTTTTTTTTACTCATTAGTGAGGCAAAATTTTTTTTTTTCGTCTCACTAGTACAGTGGGCAAATTTTTTTTTTTCGTCTCACTAGTGGGCAAAGTTTTTTTTTTTTTTCAAAAAACTCCCATGCCCCCTGGAAATCCAATGGTGCGCCCCTTATGGTTATCAAAGGCAGTAGAATAATCTACAAATAAACATCTTAAAATCATATTTTTCAGGAAACTCTGTTCTGATACTGTGGCGTTCAGTGAAGCAACATGGACGAAATGGCATGTGTTCCTGTCACAATTGTTTGACCATTGTAACAGATATAGTGTCCGGCGTTTCCGATGTCAGTCGCAACAGGCGCGCAAACAATCGCAATTCTGCTGTAATTTAAAGGGACTCTGAGAGATTTAAAAGAAAATGAAATGAGACAAATGAAAACAAATGAAATACACGTGTATTGGCGTGCATAGCCGAGATAGACGTGTATTGATTTAGTTTCCCTGCCTGTACAATATAATTATTTACCAGGCGTTGTCGATGTGCGCAGTTTTGCAAGATCAGGACTTATGTATGCAAGTGCTACAGAAAGTTCGTTCTTAACAACATCAACTGGATGAATATTCCAGTCACTGTAATGTTGAAGTGTCATGGACCAAACATCGACGATTATTACATTATGTAATCCTGAAAACTCTTCAAACAAAACAGGATTTAACTGCTCATGATACCAGTTGTTCCCGTGTACATCCCCGTCTCTTGTACCTGCTGTTATGAGTAATGTTATGTTATGTTATGTTACGTTACGTTACGTTACGTTACGTTATGTTATGTTACGTTACGTTACGTTACGTTACGTTACGTTATGTTATGTTATGTTATGTTATGTTATGTTACGTTATGTTACGTTACGTTACGTTATGTTATGTTATCATGGTTAAGTTACGTTATGGTATATATAAAAACGAGAAGAATCAAACAAATGATAAATTTGACAACAACGCAAAATATTTATTAAATAATTAGAACATTATGTGACATGTAGAAAAATGGAAAGCAATTATAACAATTTCATCCGTCGACAAATGAACTCCTCAAGAATCGGTAGCTCTAATGAATTACTCTAATGTGTAATAGACTAGTTCAAAATTCAAAATTGAGAGTGTATAACATTTACTCCATCCAAAATATCTGTTCATATCGATTAGGTTTGTTTCCTTTTTTGTTTAGGCTATAGTGTAAGTTAATTCATTCTCTTTTCATACATTTGGATTTAGGGAAGCGGTGACTACTTCATTATTCAACCCTCGTAATTACTATAGATAATACTTTTGGCAATAAAAGGCAAGTTGGGTAAGCAAACGGGAACCAAGGAAGGAAGAGACTTTCATTGGCCTTGCAGTGTCAATTGCAGTTTAATGCAACTAGTTACAACTAAAAATGCAACGTTAAAAGAGCTAACCATGGTAACCACAATGTACATACAATTGAACAAGGCAATAGAAACTTTGAACATTGGCGATGAAAAATTTACCATTTACATTACTTTTTCTACCAAAAATATATAATATAAAAGTCTAAAATTAAGGCATTTGTTCGAGCTTGAATAATTACACATTAAAATGTCACTTATGTAAAATAGAACATAAGAGGCCACTAAATACTAGATACCCTGCACCAAAATCACCACAATTTTCACCAAAATCACCACAATTTTCCTGAAAAGCGATAGCGCCACAAATCTGTATTATTATAAAAAATAGTAACCGTGGTAACTGCAAAGTTAAATAATTGTCACATGCGTTTATAAATATATTCATGTTTTTATTTTATTTTGTGACGATTAAAGCAACTTCTAAAGCGTCCAACAGAACTTGTTCACCTTTGACCTTCGAACATTCCTCACTCCTCATGTACTCTAACAAATCATGTTGAATCTGATTGGACACGGTCTGTTTGAAATTTGCTGCATGAGATATAAAGTCCAATAGCAAACCCCCTTCTTCCGTGTCTTGGTAACAAGGTGTGACGTCATATGAAGCAGGTAGCAAGTGTTTTTCGTAATCGATGTGGAGTTGTTTTAGTTGATTTCGGACGGCTGCGAAAGCGTCTACCTGGTTAGTCGCGTCATCAAAAAGATCAAATTTTCGAACGATTCGTTCTATCCCGCTGTCCTCTGCAAACAAAACAATGATATCGGAATTTATAAGCAAATACTGTAGGTTCTTCGTGGCCACAAACAGAAACCAATTCGTAATTACAATAATGAATGTTTCACTTTATCATTGCCCTTCCATGCAGCTGATTACACTGAACTTGTCACTTAAAGAGGAAGGCCCGTCATAGCAGTTATTCTGGGGTGAACCAAACCTGCATGGTTATCAAATTAATCAGTGACAAGTGACATCTCTGAATTTGTCAGGTGCTTATTGATGCAATACCATCAAAACATCAATTAGCACCTGTCAAATTCAGAGATAACATTGTCACTGATTAATTTGCTAACCAGGCAGGCATATAGTAGCTTATAATTCTTACCATCCTGCATAACTATCAACAACTTGCCGCCATCCTCTAAGAGATCGTACAAATAACTCACAGCCATCTGAGGGTCATCCGGATAATACAATGAGTGAACAGCGCTGATAAAATGAAACTTGCGTGCCGGGTTCGATTCCTGGTTAGCTTTGAACTCATCTAGTGTCATAGTATTCCAATCGTAAGTGATTTCTGATAATTGGTTGTTCGAATCGGCTACCATAGTTTGATACGTGGATATGGCTTCCTTGCTAGGGTCTATCACGGTGTTGGTGATTTTAGAAAAATGAGGTAGAAATTGACGGACAATCTTGCTGTCTAGTCTCCCTGTAAAGTAAAGAAAGAGGAATTATGACAACAGCAATGAGGGAATGAATAATCTTTAATATTTAGGAACAGACTCTTCTTAAAAGGAGATACACTCATAGAAATTATTTGTTGGATTTACTTGAGGGCTCGGATAGCGACGTTTGATCACGTATTTTTTGTGGGACCAGACTCACCTGAGAGCACCTCAGACATATCGAATTGCATTAAAACGAGGAATGTCCCTTTTTTTTTTTAAATTCGCGATAAAATACACATTTTATGGCAATGATTAAAAATTGATATTTTTGAAATTTTAAAACAGTCCTTGAAGAAAATTGTATAAATCTAATGATATGTACCTTAAGTGTATGTATAGCTGGGATGAAAAGCCGACGATCAATTGAACATTTTGACCTTTCATATTGAAGATATAGATTTTCCCCCCAAACGATCAAAATTTTATCAGGTTTTTTTTGGGGGAAATGCATATTTTAATACCGGCACGCTTCTAAAATCACAGAGTATATAAAGACACTATGATATCAAAGACGGTTATCATAGTCATAGTTATATTGCTCCCGGTTATTACTTAAAAACCCACTTACCTGTGCCGCCACCAACACTTAACATCCTGACCTCGTCAGAAGGGAATGTCTTCTTCAACTCTGCCGCAACATCTGGAAGACCTTGATTTATCCAGCCTTTGAACCCAGGACTTACTGCTTGTCTTTCATATGTCTCAAATGCATTGTTGTACCGGTCCAAGTCGTCAACTAGACACGCGAATTTGGGCTGGGAATCCATGCTCCTGCTCCCGCTCCTAACGGAGAGAAAAGCGTGTGTGATATAACGATTAGAAAATCTACGTTTTCGTAGATTATAGTGTGCATTATTGCTCCTCGGATTTGCAATACTTCTTTTCATCCCACTTGCAGATTTCTTTCTTTCCATTGTCGACTTGTGTCTGTTCTTAAAATGACAAAGTTATGTCACTCCAATATCCACGTTTTCTGGTATATTTAGTAAATGCAGTTCACGCTAGTTCAGACGTAGTACAGTTAAGAGCTGCTACTCGGTAAAAGGACATAAATTTAGTAATAATTTTTAACATAATTGCTTTACAAGAGGGACGACTCGAACCCTCTGATAATTCATGGTGCGTCATTCGACAGAAGACGTTTTCAGTATAATAGATGGCCACATCTCTACCGGGATATGATGTCACTCTCTAAATTAAAAACATGATTAATTAATGCTGAAAGCTTAATCACGTCACGTGACATCTAAAAGCATTAACCATTTAAGATGCTTAATTGCATAGTCATTACCCACAATGCATTGTACACCGAAGCAGCAACTAACCCATTTTAAAGCTGCTATGTCATGATGCACAGTGAAATCGCCCGATATCTTCATGGCAGAAATCGCCATGGTAGGTTGAATCCACCGCCACGCATGGCCATTTTGTATCGACCTGTTTAATAGTTTTGAGTCGCATAATGGGCCGAAGGACATCTGACTAAGGCTACTGACAATAGCCCCGATTAGGCCGGTGACTGACCTCGCTGTGTGTGAGTCGAGCATGGTACGCCATAGGTCATATGCTTTTAGACTACCTCCACGATTGGCCTATACACTGCGCTATATAATTCGGCACATATAAATCAGAATTATTGTCAGATTTTTACTCAAGACGCAAGCTTCTTTTCTCAAGACGCAAGCTAACGACTATCATATCTGTTCAAAATATATATTCAAGTGCAAGGAACCATATCTGGTTTCTTTATACGAAATCATTTACGGGAGATATTCATCATTTTCTACCCCGGTATCCAAAGATTTTCGTCTCATATCAAAGTCAAACTCGTGCATAGTACATTCACGTGTATCGATCCCGGGTATTGATTTTAGTATCTCTGCTGACAAAGTAATTACTTTAGCCAGGCGATGTCGGTGTGTGATGTTGTATGGTTGAATGTTGTAGTTCCCAGTGGCTTAACCACTTGAAGACTATATTAGTACACATTTATGGCGCTATCAAAGATGCAAAAAAATATTTTTGCGATTTTTTGAATGAGTAAATCACTGAATAGAGCTTTAAAGATTACATGTATTACATTATGTATACAATTCAAACAAAGAAAACAACATCAATAAAATAAATCAAAACAAAACACGAGTATCTTACCAATTTCTTTTACAGTAGAGCATTTTCGAGTCGGTTTATTATCAACAATTAGAAACAACCACACTGTCTTAAGGGGTGGGGTATGAACATTTGGACAGTATTTATTGTGGGACATTAGAGCACATCAGACTTATCGAATTGCATTCTGAATACGAAGAATGTCCTTCTGATATCAAATAATTTTGATTTTTTGAAATTCGCAATTTAATACACATTTTATGGCAAATCATTAAAAATTGATATTTTTTATATTTAACAATACTCGAAGTAAACTTTATAAATCTGATGATACTTAAAGTGTATGTAGGTGGGATGAAAAGCCGACGATCAATTGAAAATTTTGACCTTTCGTATTGAAGATATGGATTTTTCCCCAAAACACCAAAAAAATATGGTCTTTTATATATGTATGTATATTATAGGGGCAAGGACTACAACTATAATATACATATCTTACTTGTCACCAATAAGCTATAATTTTTGAGAAAAATGCAAAAATAGGCACAAAATTGAGCAGGGGTGTAGTACCCCCTTAACAACTCTGCAATTGAATTTTTTACTGTCTTAGCAATTCTGACGCAATTAGTCCCATCTCATCAACATCGCTGAAGCATTATAAAAAAGCGATTTTTAATTATAACCAAACTTAAAGGAGGATTTCGTGATCCTAGCATTGAAACTGCCAACTCAAGACTTTTCGCTCACATTGTTGAAAGAAGACTTGCCAATATTAAAAAGTTGAACTTGGTCTAGAGAAATGTGTATTTTTGTTTTATTTGGTGTTCCAATAATAACCCTAATGCACAAATCTTAAGCATATAGAATGCAGTATCTATGTATACAGGTAATAATGCCACGAATGATCACAAATAATGAAAGTTTTGACAATAATGAAATTTTCCAAAATAATGAATAATGAAATCATGACCTCATATTTCTTTGAAAAAAATGTGACAGGAAACTAATGATTTCATTTCATTAGCCTAATCGTACATGGAATTTTAGAGGGATTTTGATAGCAGTTCCACATAGAAAAGCTGCTCTATCATTGTCTATCATGAGACTATTCTGGTTTTTTTTTAAATTGACACATTAAAAGTTGGCTGAATATTTTTGATGAAAGTCAATCTTTGACAAGATGTAACTTTGCTACGGAAAGTGCTATGACAAAACGGATTTTAGTTTTGGCGGCTTTCTTTACTCAAGGGCGTTAATTTGATATATCATATAAAATGTTGTGGTTTAATGGCAAATTTGAATTCACCTTTCATACTTCCCGTACTTAGTTAGAGGAGGATTTTGTGGTCCTAGCATCCTCTTTTTATGACATTATTCAGTAGATATCCACGAGAAAAGCTTATTCCCAAAATTTCAGTTGATTCCGATTTTTTGTTTGGGAGTTATGCATGATAATGTGTATTACACTGCTCCATACGCCAATTAAAATTACTTTCATATATAAGTCTTAATTACTTTCATATATAAGCCTTAATTACTTTCATATATAAGTCTTCATTACTTTCATATATAAGTCTTAAGTACGGTAATATCAACAAGATGGTGTTTTTAAGTTGTCCTCACTTATATGAATAAGTTGTAATAACAATTGGCAAGCGAGTCATTTCATGTATATAATCAATATTTGAGATGTGTTCGCCATTACCTACAATTCATATACCTACTATACTGTGTCATGCAGGAGTTCTCACTATCAGCAGTTAGCTAACGTATTTTTAACATAATTATGTACAACACAAAATGGGTGCAAAAGCATTGTCGCCTAGATACATTAACTTTGAGAAATCATTCATAAATTTTTCATGGGAATTAATTATAAAGAGCTGTACGAAAGTATAAAATGTATACACTTTTCTTGTAAAAGCTAATATAGTTATTCACAAAATACTTTTAATAGTCTACGCTAGTTTTTGTTGTTTAAAGAAATTACTTTTGCAGCTGCTAAAAAAATAATGTTGAACTATAATAGGCCTACTGTCTTCAACCTTTGCGTTCAATGACCAATGCAGTCTCATCCGAATTCAGAAACACTTTATCCCCATCAACTTTGGCACACTTGGCACTCCGTACATATTCCAAGTATTCCTTTTGCAAGTTACTTGGTGCAACTTTTTCAAAATTCATTACTTGAGATAGAAAGTCAACAATATAACTTCCTTCTTCAGTGCCTTGGTAACAGGAAGTGACGTCATACGATGCTGGTAGAAGTTCTTGATCATAATGGATTTTCTGATCTTTAAGATGTGTTAATATCTTAGGTAACGCGGCAAGAATATCCTTGGCTCCGTTGAAAAGAGGATAGCGGCGATGGATTTTCAGTAAGCCACAGTTTTCTGTATGAATGAGATGAGATACAATTGAAACTATTACAGGAACAAAACGTATAACAATGTCGTCTTACCAGAATATACAATTAAGAATATTAAATTGGCTAACTTCATGTATTCGGCTAGCAGACTACGAGGTTATAGGTTTTCTAATTATGATTTATGTGCAGTGGAAGTGGATGCGGTAAAATTTAGGCTCCATAAATGCCAATAAAAAACTGCTCTAATATTTAACAAAACTGGTCTCAAATTGTTCTCACCATCTTGCATCATGATAATAAGTAAGCCACCTTCTGCTAGCTTATCGTGTAGATAATCTATGGACGCTCCCTGGTTCTAAACATAATACAGGGAATGCATGGCACTTATCAGATGAAACTTCCCGCTTTCTGACCCAGCAGGTGACGTCACACACCGACATCGCCTGGCTAATAATTATTTGGTGCAGCAGAGACATTAAAATGAATACACGGGATCCATACACGTGAATTGCTATGCACGATTTTGATATCAGACGAAAATCTTCGGATACTGGGTTACAAAATGATGAATATCTCCCGTAAATGAATTTTTCTCAAGAAACCAGATGTGGTCTCATACACTTGAAAATACGTGTTGAACAGATATTATAGTCGTTGGCGTGCGCTTTGAAAATTGGCCGTGCGCTTTGAAGTCAAAATTTGACCAAAACTCTCAATTTTATATTGCGTTGGACTACAGCGCGCAGCAGGCTATCGGGCACTCACTCAAGTGGAGAGAGTATAACCATTGACCGCAATGTCGTATACAAGCTTGCTCACAGAGCGAGAAATCAATTACCCCGTCTATACAGTAGCCTTAGTCAAGTCACTTCGCTAATAATATGCATCTCATAAGGTCCGAATAAAATGGTCATAGGTGGCTGTGGATTCAACCTACCATGGCGATTTCTACTATGAAGATATCGGGGCGATGTCACTGTGCGTCATATATTCATCCAAACCTTGGTGATTCCATGTACACGACACCTCTGCAAGTTGGTTGCATGTAGTAAAATTATTCACACGAGATTTGTATTCTGAGAGCATATCACCACTTGGTTCCACCACGTGATTATCGATAGATTCAAATTTGGCGCGTATGTGTTTCAGCATGGTACAGTCGATTTCACCTGTAATGATTAAAGTAAAACTGAACTGAACTGAACTGAGAAACATGTGAGACCGTTTTCAACGACACTCAGAAGCAGTCACGAAAAATGCAACTGAAAAATGAGAGTTGAAAAAAAATATAAAAGAACGAATAAGCAAACACATATAAACAAGAAACAGATGGATAAAAGTCTACTCACCATTTCCGCTGCCGACATTCAACATACGAAGTTGTTTCACATCTGGAAAATTCTCACGAAGCTTGGCAACTATTGTCTCTGGAAATGTCTTTTGAAGCCACACTTTGTTGAATGTATACTCGACAACTTTGTTGTCGTATAAAGTGACGCTTCGAAAATAGTGGTTGTTGTCATCTGTGATACATCGAGCACCAGGGATCATCGTTGACGTTGTCATGGTTTCACGCAGACGCTTCTTCTGATTGGACGCTATCACTGAAAATATTAATTAGTTATGAAAAGTGTCTTATTTGACTCATTAAAATATAATCAGTCAGTCATGGAAGTTTTTTCATTCAACAAAATAATTGTAAGTCTGAAATATGATTTATAATGCTGAAAACATATTTGCCAAGTTAATGAAACTATAAAGCATGTATATACATAACGTTGGCTTGGTGGAGAATATAACATAAATTTTCACGTCATGACTAATTTGTGTCAATTTAGATTAGTCGTGTACAAAACATTTTTTACGAAACAATACATTTTTCCTGAGATTTCCTGAATTTGAAGTATCCATTGTTGTTCATTACCATCGGTGACACAATAGATATGATTATATTATAAAAATTAATATTGTGACCATTTTTCAGCAAAATCTAATGTTCATAAATCTTCCATTTGCAATGATTAATTATTGGTCAAAAAAGGCACTTTGTTTCAGAACTAATTAATATTATCAGAAGTAATCCTCGATATGAGGGGTGCATGAAAAAATTCAATCCGAGGTCATCCGAGGTCAGATGTAATATAGGGGTCAAATGTTCCAATTACGCTCAAACTTGGTGACGAGAATCCTCGATAGGAGAGGGAACATGACAAAATTCAATCCGAGGTCATATGTAATATAGGGGTCAAATGTTCCAATTGGGGTCAAACTTAGTGACAAGAATCCTCGATAGGAGGGGGAACATGGAAAAAAATAATTTGCGGTCATCCGAGGTCAAATGTAATACGTATACGTCAAATGTTCCAATTGCCGGGCTCAAACTTTAATAGTGAAGAGAACATGAAAAAATCAATCTGCGGTCATGTGAGTGTCATCAGATATCATGTTGCTGGTGCTGTCACACCATATTGCACACACATGTCAGTGCAAAATGATAACTAGTCAAGAAGCAACTGGGAAAATCCCCGTGAAGGTCAGAATTAGCTTTTTAAAATATCATAAACCGACTTCAAAGAATAGGAAAAACTTTAATGGCAAAAATGCACCTAGACCATGCCATAGTCGAATTTTATTAAAAATATGTTATTATTAGTCATGATGAACCCATTTCGTTGAACTCAAAATTATACTGATGTTTATTAAAATTAAAGTATTCAATAGTAAAATGGTCATAAAGAGTTAAAAATATCAGACGATTAGTGACAATAAAAGTAATTGAATGCAACATTATCTTGCATAATTATAACGGCTCACTTTAATACTGAACAATTCTGATTTTGGAATCTACCAGTTTATTGATAGCGAACCCCGAAATTTCTAACAAACAGAGGGAGTAGGGTGACTGATCAGATGTGAAAATCTATCAATTGTGCACACATTAATTAAATCAGAGTTTTAAGCTTAAATACAGTATCCAGAGTATGCACAATGGGCAAGTGGACTACGGGGTAGTCTAAAATGCACCTTGCTCAAAAAGGAGTTAGACTTAATGTCGTACAGGGGTTAGATTTCAATACATGTATTGCTTAGATGATTCAGATCTTTTTTATGCCAAATTTTTCACTTCAAAAATACCCACTGTTGGGGACTTTATAAACAATTTTTTAACACTTTCGCTGGGATCACTGAATGCACCTTTAATTCAAAATAATAACGAAGCAATGACAATACTGTTTTTTGTTTTGCAACAATTTAGAAGCGCTAAAACGTTAAGCTAGCATTTCAAGGGGTACTACACCCATTGCATTTTTTTTTTTTTTTTGCATTTTTTTTAATTTTGTGAAGAAATGAGAAAAAAATTGGACAAAGTGGTATGCAAAATGAAGGGGCAACTCTTCTCGTTCTATTGGTGGCATCGGTATCAATGTAGCTTACATGTTTTTAAAGGTAGAAGCCAAAAGGTAGTACATCACTGATGTTTTAAATTCACTTCATTTTGGAAAGCTTACTACCAACGGATTTCGTTAAAATTTTGGATATGTGTTGCTAATACATTAGGGAAATAATGTTGATATGTAAAATTGGAGTGGTTCCAGTAAAAGACAAAATATCAAAATTGATACCTCATTATACATGTAATATCACAGACTATCACATGTATTCAAAATGGATGCCTAAATTTGACCTGAACCAAGTGACCTATAACCTAACTGACCTATGATGACCTATAGCCTTTTTAAATCTCTTTTCCTAACAACACATTACAGAAGGTACATAGTATTATTGACTATGCATCCATTGTGGAAGAGTTTATTTAATTTATTCAGTGTTATTTAGTGTTGAATAGAATAAATTATGGTTTGTTATGAAACACACATCTGAGTTACTAGAATAGAGTAAACAAAAAATAAATAGGGCCATAATGGTTTTAAAGCACTTTGTATGTAGAGATATTTTATAAGTTCAGGACATGAGGTGGTGAACATATTTATGTACATCATAAATTTGCAACAAAAAAAGAAGAGGGGTACTGATGAAAATCATGGTATATCCCGCTGTCTCAATAAGAACTCTGCAATTTAATTTTTTATTAGTGTCTTAGCAATTCTGACTCGATTAGCACGAACTAATTCGGGATTTTATTAACATCGCTGAAGCATATAAAACAAGCAATTCAATTCTAACTGAACTAAAGTATTAAAATGTTATTTCTTTATCATGTTTAAGTGAATACAATAGCTTTTATACATAAAATAAAAAATAAATGTTATTTTTTTTAAGTTGATACAATACAATGTTTTTGTCTGTTTGGTTTTGTGTGTCTGCTCCAGTGTACTTTTGTACTGTTTTGCTGACAGTTCTGTGGGCTCTGAAATTGGCAATTTTTGGCCATCGAACTTTGCCTGTTTTTGTGCCTACATTGGTTGTTTGGTTTACCGAGTCTGTTTATGTGCACAGTGATTTTCATGACTTGTTCTGGTGTACTTTTGTATTCCTGTTGATCCTTGTTGTTCTGGTAATTTTTAGCTATCGAACTTTACCTATACTTCTAATGCCTACATTTGCTGTTTTTGCAATTAAGCATTCTATTTGGATACATATACTTTGAGTAATCATTCTTATTAGCTTTTCATGGGAATTGTAAAGAGCTAAGTATAAAATTTATAATGTGTATACTTTTTCTTGCTTTTGCTCTTGCTGATAGTTATTTGCGTTCAATGACCAATGCGGTCTCATCCGAATTCAGAAACACTTTATCCCCATCAACTCTGGCACACTCGGCGCTCCGTACATATTCTAAAAATTCCTTTTGCAAGTCACTCGGTGCAACTTTTTCAAAATTCATTATATGAGACAGAAAGTCAATAATATAACTTCCTTCTTCAGTGCCCTGGTAACAGGAAGTGACGTCACACGATGCTGATAGAAGTTCTTGGTCATAATGTATTTTCCGATCTTTAAGGTGTGTTAGGATCTTAGGTAACGCAGCAAGAAGATCATTGGCTCCGTTGTAAAGAGGATAGCGGCGATGGATTTTCAGGTAGCCACAGTTTTCTGTATGAATGAGAGGAGTTACAATTGAAACTGTTACAGGAGCAAAACGTATAGCAATGTCTTCTTTCCAGAATCTGCAATACCATAAATTAAGAATATTTTAATATTAAAAAAAATGTCTAACTTCCTGTATTTGTGTACAAAAACGACTCGACTACGAGCTTAGGTTTTCCATGTGCAGAGGAAGTAGATGCGGTCCAGTCCACAAATGCTAATAAATGAAAACTGCTCTAATATTTAACAAATCTGGTATCAATACTCAAATTGTTCATCATGTAAAATATGGAGTGGTTTGCACTCTCCTCGTTAGACACCACACAAATACGTATGAAGTTTTACTTGTCTTGATTTTATATTCAGCAACGAAGCATTCTAGACAATGCAAACCATTCATAATTTGATTTTTACATGATTAACAATTTGAGACCAGATTTGTTATGATCGGGGTGTTTTCAGGTTTTGTCCTGGAAGAGGGTGGGGTGTACTTGGATTCTGATCTGGTACCCTGCTCGATCCGAAAAAGGCGAGACTAGCGCTAGTCTCGAGACTCCCACTTAGGGGGAATCAAATCCAAACACAGACTCTCTCTCTAGGATATCATTCCAAAAGTCTCTAGTACTCACCATCTTGCATCATGATAATAAGTAAGCCACCTTCTGCTAGCTTATCGTGCAGATAATCTATGGAAGCTCCTTGGTTCTTTACATAATACAGGGAATGCATGGCGCTTATCAGATGAAACTTGCCGCTTTCTGACCCAGCAGGCGACGTCATATATTCATCCAACCCTTGCTGATTCCATGTACACGACACGTCTGCCAGTTGATTGCATGTAGTAAAATTATTCACCCGAGATTTGTATTCTGAGAGCATATCACCACTTGGTTCCACCACGTGATTATCGATAGATTCGAATTTGGCGCGTATGTGTTTCAGCATGGTACAGTCGATTTCACCTGTTGAGAATGAAATTAGATACGTCACAAGCGTTGACGATAAAGTAAAATTGAATTAAACTGAACTGAGAAAAATGTTTAACTATGAGACTGCTTATAACGACATTCAAAAACAATTACGAAAATGCAAATGAAAGGTAAGAGATGAAAAAAAAAAAGAATAAAAGAACGAACAACAACAACCAAACAACAAACAAAATGTAAATAAATAAAAAATAAGCAAGGAAACATGCGAACAAAACAGTCTACTCACCATTTCCGCTGCCGACATTCAACATACGAAGTTGTTTCACATCTGGAAAATTCTCACGAAGCTTGGCAACTATTGTCTCTGGAAATGTCTTTTGAAGCCACACTTTGCTGAATGTATACTCGACAACTTTGTTGTCGTATGTAGTGACGCTTCGAAAATAGTGGTTGTTGTCATCTGTGATACATCGAGCGCCAGGGATCGTCGTTGTCATGGTTTCACGTAACGCTTCTTCTGATTGGACGCTATAACTGAAAATATTAATTAGTTATGAAAAGTGTCTAATTTGACTCATTAAAATATAATCAGTCATTATGGAAGTTTTATCATTCAACAAAATAATTGTAAGTCTGAAATATGATTTATAATGCTGAAAACATATTTGCATGTTAATGAAACTATAAAACATACAATAAAGTGTCAATTTAGATTAGTCGTGTACAATACATTTTTTTCCTGTGATTAATGTAAAAGTTTTAACTTTAAAAGTCTCTATAGCAAAGTCGATCTTTTGAATTTGCCGTATCCATTGTTCATGTTGTTCATTACCATCGGTGACACAATAGATATGATTATAATATATTATTAAATTAATATTGTGACCATTTTTCAGCAATTCTAATGTTCACAAATCTTCCATTTGCAATGATTAATTATACGTCAAAAAAGAAACTTTGTTTCAGAACTAATTAATATTATCAGAAGTAATCCCCGATATGAGGGGTGCATGAAAAAATGTAATCCGAGGTCAGATGTAATATATGGGTCAAATGTTCCAATTACGCTCAAACTTGGTGACGAGAATCCTCGATAGGAGAGGGAACATGACAAAAATCAATCCGAGGTCATTCGAGGTCAGTTGTAATATAGGGGTCAAATGTTCCAATTACGCTCAAACTTGGTGACGAGAATCCTCGATAGGAGATGGAACTTGACAAAAATCGATCCGAAGTCATCCGAGGTCAGATGTAATATAGGGGTCAAATGTTCCAATTACGCTCAAACTTGGTGACGAGAATCCTCGATAGGAGGGGAACATGACAAAAATCGATCCGAGGTCATCCGAGGTCAGTGTAATATAGGGGTCAAATGTTCCAATTACGCTCAAACTTGGTGACGAGAATCCTCGATAGGAAGGGAACATGACAAAAATCGATCCGAGGTCATTCGAGATCAGATGTAATATAGGGATCAAATGTTCCAATTGGGATCAAACTTGGTGACGAGAATCCTCGATAGGAGGGGGAACATGGCAAAAATCAATCCGAGGTCATCCGAGGTCAAATGTAATACGTATACGTCAAATGATCCAATTGCCGGGCTCAAACTAGTGAAGAGAATCCTCCATAGGAGGGGGAACATAACAACAAATATAAGAGCTCTTTTTATTTGCCCAACTCATACAGAAGAAAGCAGAATAATCATTATTCTACACTATAGCTTTGATCCCATCTCATTTTCGTGTTCCACAGCCTAGCCTCATCCCCCACCTTTTTTTCAAAAAAAAAGATTGAGAATTTTATACCATCGAAAACCTCTGGCTACATGTGTACACAAAATAGTTCGTGTAGACTTACTCACTTGGCCAAAATATCTTCATTTTCGTATTTATGAACGAATACAACACAGTGCCATATAGAACATATCATCATGATCATCATAAGTGCATAATCGGAAAATCGGAATCAACCGACGGATGTTTTGGGTATAAGGGACCGTTCACAAACACTTGTAAGGGGGGGACCTGATGCAAAAAAAATTTCGGGGTCCCCCCTTTGCAGACCTCGAAAATTTCAGGCCCCTCCCTTTTTGACATGAAAATTATGGGTCAACCCCATAGAAAAGCATATAAACTCAATTTTTCCAGGAAAATTTGTGGTCATTTTTTTCAGGCCCCCCCCCCTTTGGAGGGTTGAAAATTTTCAGGGCCTCCCCTTTTTGCATCAGCACCCCCCTTACAAGTGTTTGTGAACGGTCCCTTAGTGACGAGAATCCTCGATATGTTTTGGGCATAAAGCTTTGCGCGTCATTGCGGGGATATCTATACTGAAACACCATAAAATTATAAAAAGAAGATGTGATCTACATATCAAAAGATATGATTATTTAAACTCCCCACACTGCAAAAACAAGTGTTTATATTTAAACACCATATTGTGTTTATCAGAGCAACACTTAATAAACACATAATTCATGTTAATGGTCTAACACTAATGTTCATAAATTAACACTTGGTGTTATATTACAAACACTAATGTTTGTAATATAACACCAAGTGTTAATTTATGAACATTAGTGTTAGAACCATTAACATTAGTGTTAGACCATTAACATGAATTATGTGTTTATTAAGTGTTGCTCTGATAAACACAATATGGTGTTTAAATATAAACACTTGTTTTTGCAGTGCATTCCAGAAAAAAAAAACACACATTTTTTTGGATTAAAAAAATATTATCATGTTTTGCCAAATGAAACATAGCTAAATCCTAATCCTTTTTAGTCCTAAAGGCAATGAAAGTTAAATTTTGATATTTGGTCAATTTTTTGGAAATAAAAAAACATGCAATTTTAGGGCGTTTTTCGACCTTTTTTCGCATTCTGTGACAAAAAAGCCCAAAGACTTGAACAAAGACTAATAATTTCAAGTTATGCATTCAATATTATGAGCTAACTCTTACCCTACCTATAATATAGCCTACTCAGGATTTTGAATGCTTAAGTTAGACTTGTGCCAAGTCCTACAATTTTGTGACTATAATTATAAGAAAACGTGCAAAATTGCACATGTTTTGGGACCATTTTCCCTTTTGCAAAAATATTAAGATTTAACTTTTATTGCCAGTTAGAACTATAAGTAACTGAAGGATTAGATTTAGCAATGTTTCATGTGGCAAAACAGGATGATATTTTTTAATCCAAAAAAAATAGTGCTGTATTTTTCTGGAATGGGGAGTAAGTCATGATGTGATCTATTAAAATCTCAGGAATGTATAAAAAATGGCCCATGTGAATTTTTGGTATCTGGCAGACTCTCTCTTTAATTAAGCAACAGATTTGAATCAGACATAAAAAAAACCATCATGACATAGGCCTATAGCTAAGCCGACCAACATCATGCTACATACCGCCATTAAATACACATTTTCGATCAGTTCTAGCTGTTCTTTTTATTTTAATATAACATATTTTTTGTGTGTTACGCACTGCACACCTTACAAGCACAACCAGTGTATATTAAATAAGCACCGTTATTGCATGTACACCCCTGCACACTTGTACTCTACATTTGTGTTACTTTTTGTACTGTTCGGCATTACAGCATCCATTTTTTTGTATCACGATTAGATTTTATACCTTACCTTTACAGAGTATTCCTATCCGACATAACCTGTAAACTAACAGTAAAATATCACTGATTTGCCTTTGGTTAATGTCGACAATCTGTTGATGTCAGGGACTGCTTTACACACATAGCATTAACAGCAATAGCACTGTGCTTGACAGTCGACCCGTCTGGCAAGTCTTTGAAAAACACAATTGACGGTGAAAATAACTGCTGTGAAAACACTATAATGGTTAAGTTACAAAGGTCGGTTTTCCTATAGATATAAGAACAGGTCAGAATTATACGGTCACGCACAGGTCACGCAGTACCTGGGAGTTTGCTGAGCGATCTGAGCTGGTAACTATGGTTACGAAATTATGCAGGAATTAAAATAGTGAAAATATGCTATAAATGTAGTTATTTTCAGTTAATTGCATGTTGCACTTTTACTTAGTTGAAAGCTTTGAACTGAGTGAGTGAGATAGTTTATTTGGTAGGTTATCATTCAGTTTAATTTAGTATTTTTAGGCATCATCATCATCATCATCATCATCACTGCTCATCATCACCATCATCATCATCATCATCAGCAGCAGCAGCAGCAGCAGCATCAACAGCAACAACAACAACATCATCATCAAGTAGAAGTAGTATTATTAACCAATTATATTATTATAATTGATCGGGAGTTGGAGGTTCCATATGTTTCTTGATTTAGGGTATTATGAACATCTTATATGAACAGATGTTTTAGTAATCATATCATAACATTAATTATTTGCAGAGGGTTAAAGCACAGACACTAGAAAAAGGTAAATAGCTATCTGACATGATGGACTCAAAATTAAACGTCTGACATTGTCCAAAATATATTTATAATTGCTTGTTTTTAATAGAATCATCTGCTTTTCAGTGCTTTATACTAAAATCTATGAAATCTACAGCCTATGAGTTAAATTGGTTTGGTCGTTGAACCTCGTTATATAGCCTACCTAAAAAACATTGAAATATAAATGTAGACCAACATGATGTACAATGCAAAATTACGAGATTCCGGTCACGCCCCTTTGTTGTTTGTTTATTTTGGTATAAATTGGGGATTCCCTAGCCTCGTTTCCAGAATTAAGGGAATCCCTCGAATCCAATACGCATGCGCGATTGGCATATTTTTCAAAATGGCTGGCAAGAAGGAGAAGAAGAAGAAGAGCAAGCAATCGATGGTACGTAAATAAAGCAAATTCACTGCAGTATTGTGCGATTTATCATTATGCAGTGTCTCTGTACAAGGTCGGGAGTATTTTAAATGATATAGGAATTGTATCCCGTTTGTAGAATTGATATAGTGTGACTTACTTGCTGATGTTGATGATGAAGCTTGCCTTGAGTGAATCGATTGAAGCTAATACGTGTGTAAACGTTGCCATGCCAATTTAAGTTGAACGTGTGAATTCGATGGGGTCAAATTCTACATCATAATGACATACACTACAGTATAAAGTACTAAATTGAAAATGTACCGTTAATAGCAAAGCTTAAACTTCACAAAGTCATCAGGTTGTAATGTACTCACAAATAACAATGAACATGATGAAAATTGATTTAAACCAGTTCAACAACAATCATGACAATAGGCTACAGTTGAGTATGTGTTGATAATAACTTATGTAGTGCTCGTGGCGCTAATCGTTAACCGTAGTTTTAGCACTCGCAGTAACCTCGCCCTGTGCAGGCACACAATAAACAAGTCGATAATACAAGATGGTGTCAGAATAATTCGATCCCAGCGCCGAAGCTTAATTTTTCCACGAAATAGGTGGAAATCGGTAATGATTGCAGCCAGCTGACGATGCAAGATTATCTCAATGAACCATAGAACATTGCTAATGTGTGACATGAACTAAATTCGTTTGGGGATGGTCTCAGGAGAGCCCTCTTATTGTGATACAGTCAGTGTGTCCTTTAGGAGTAAGCACCAAGCGAACGAGCACACAACATAAAAACTCTTGACGTTGAACTCGTGTGAGCTGCATCGTGAAAAAGCATGGCTCAGTTTATAACCCAACCAGCACCGCTGGAGCTACAAGGCAACCTAGCTGAGAACTGGAAAAGGTTCCATCAGAGGTTTGATTTGTATAAAGAGGCGTCAGGACTATCAGATAAATCTGACAAGCAACAACGTCTACTTTTTTGCACATTATTGGGGACCAGGCACTGGACATTTATAACTCGTTTACATTTGACAATGAAACAGATAAGTTGAAGTTAAAGGAGGTCACCCAAAAATTTGAAGAGTACTGTAATCCTAAAAAGAATGTCACGTACCAACGGTATCTATTTTTCTCACGTAATCAAGAGCCTGATGAGAGTATTGACCAGTATGTAACTGAGTTGAAGATCCGTAGCCAATCCTGTGAATTTGGGGATCTGCTCAATTCGCTCATAAAGGACCGAATCGTATGTGGTATTACTGATATTTCCTTAAGAGAGAGTCTCCTGAGGAAAACAGATCTAACATTAGAGAAAGCCATAACAACATGCCGTGCAAAGGAAGTAACAAAACAGCAGGCCAAAGAGTTGTCCGGAACCCTAACCAAAGAGTCTGCAGATATTGATGCAATCAATCAAGGCCGTAGAAAACATAGCGCAAGAAAACACCTGCATCTGCTAGTTGTGGAAGGTGTGGGAGAGTCCACGATAAAGATGACTGCAAAGCTATGGGTGAGGTATGCAGCAAATGTGGATTTAAGGGTCATTTTTATGAAGTTCTGCTTTACCAAGTCAAGATCGACAGCACGGTCGGCACCACAATCGCGTTCACAGCGACAGTATAGACACAGACCGACTGTGGATGAAGTGAACCAAATTGAAACAGATTATGAACTTTTCGTGGATGTAGTTGAATCAAGTTCCACTGAAGAGGAATGGAATCTTCCATTGATGACACATGGGCAGAGAATAGTTTACAAGTTGGACACTGGGGCAGGAACTACAAGCCATGAAGTCAATCTACTACCGGAAGTTCTGTATAAGCGCCTAAAACCCAGACCAAAGTTGCACCCACCCCACACAAAGCTCACGGGATATACAGGTGTCAACATAGCGGTGATAGGACGGTGCATGATAAAGATCAACTACAAAGGCAAGCAGCACTACTTAGCTTTTCTGATAACTCCAGGAAACTACAAGCCATTGTTGGGACTAGCAGCATGTGAAAGACTTGATCTAGTCATCAGAGTGCTTAATGTCACCAAGGATCCAGGCAACACAGATGATCCATTAGTCGCGGGATACGAAGATGTGTTCACAGGACTTGGGTGCTTAACAGGTGAAGTCAAGATTACTGTTGACCCTGAAGTAACACCAGTTCAGCATGCATGCCGAAAGATTCCTTTCAGACTCAGAGACCAGGTCAAAACTGAGCTGGATCGTATGGAGAAACTGGGAGTCGTCGTTAAGGTGGATGAACCGTCTGACTGGGTTAGTAACCTTGTGATTGTGAAGAAAAAGAGTGGAGACTTAAGGGTGTGCTTGGACCCCAGGGACCTCAATAAGGCCGAAGCGAGAGAGATTTAAATTACCATCCAGAGAAGAAGTCATGGCAGAATTTGCAGACGCATAAAATACTTCAGTAAGCTTGATGCTTCCTCTGGTTTCTGGCAACTGCCCCTAGATTATGAAAGCAGCAAGTTGACATGCTTCATCACCCCATTCGGGAGATATAGGTACCTCCGTTTACCCTTTGGCCTTAATATGGCCCCAGAGGCGTACCATAAGACCATTCATCGGTTGTTTGAAGGAGTGAATGGTGTTAACACAATGATGGATGATATTATTATTTGGGGCAGCACCAAAGAACAACATGACCAGCGCCTAAAGACAGTTCTAGAAATCACACGACAAGCCAATCTGAAACTAAACAGACAGAAATGTGAGTTTGGAGTCCAGCAGCTGACCTTCATTGGTGACTGTTTGACTAAGGATGGGGTGAAACCTGACCCGTCTAAGGTGTCGGCAATAAAGAACATGACCAGGCCAACATGCAAGGCAGATATCCAGAGATTTTTGGGTATGGTGAACTACAATGCCAAGTTCATACCAGATCTTTCTACCAGGACAGCTCCACTGAGACAGCTGCTAGACAACAATGTGGAATGGACATGGCAGGAAACACAAGAGAAAGCTTGGCAAGATGTAAACACCTTGCTGACTACTGAACCTGTCTTGAAATTTTATGATCCCAATAAAGAGATCAAAATCTCCTCAGATGCATCTCAATTTGGATTGGGATCAGTCCTTCTTCAGAAGCATCAGTCTGAAGAGTGGCATCCAGTAGCCTACGCATCTCGAGCTATGACGATGGCGGAAATGAATTACGCATAAATAGAGAAAGAGTGCCTGGCATTACAATTCGCATGTGAGCGATTCCATCAGTTTGTGTGTGGACAAGTATTCCAAGCTGAAACAGACCTTAAGCCCCTGGTGGCAATCTTTAACAAGCCGCTAGCAGAGTGCCCACTTGCGTCTTCAACGAATGAGGATCAGACTTCAGAAGTATGATCTCAAGCTGCATTATACTCCCGGCAAGCTGTTATATACTGCTGACACGTTGTCTAGAGCAGTTGATAACACCGCAGAGAAACAGACAGAGTTTGAAGCCGACATAGAAACATATGTCAACATGGTGATGACTGCATTACCAGTATCCTCTTCTAGACTGGAGGAAATCAGACTAGAAACCAAAAAAGACCCAGATCTTCAGACACTATCTACAGTGATCCAACAAGGATGGCCTGAAACCAAGAAACTGTGCCCAGTCAATATCACCGACTACTGGAAGTTTCGTGAAGAATTGACGGTGGTAGACAACATTATCATGAAAGGTGTGAAAATAATCATGCCAAAGGTTCTGCGTCATCAAATGCTCCAGAAGATCCACGAAGGTCACTTGGGAATGGAGAAATGTAAGCAGCGAGCACGAGAGGTCATGTACTGGCCTAGAATTAACCAACAAATTGATGAGATTGTAAAAAACTGCAGCACATGTAACTCCCACAGATCTAAACAGCAAGCAGAGACATTGCAGTCACGTCCGGTACCAAGTCGTCCATGGCAGAAGGTGGGGACGGATTTGTTTTTGTGCAGCAATAAGAACTACTTGACGGTTGTTGATTACTTTTCTCAGTTTGTGGAAGTGTGTCTACTAGGAAGTACCACGAGTAAGACTGTGATTAACAATCTTAAGTCAGTGTTTGCAAGACACGGCACCCCATGTATAGTAGTATCAGACAACGGACCCCAGTTTTCCAGCCAGGAGTTCCGTTGCTTTGCAAATGAGTGGGACTTCACACACAATACTTCAAGCCCACATTATCCCCAGTCCAATGGGCAAGCGGAAGGTGCCGTCAAGATTGTGAAACAACTCATCAAGAAATCTGTTGATAGCGGACAAGACATCTACCGAGCTCTTCAAATCTACCGAAGCTCACCACTTGAGTGCGGAAAATCACCCGCTGAACTGCTATATAACAGAAAGCTGAGGTCAAATCTTCCAATGGTTGATCAACTGTTAGACTTTCAACCAATTGATACTCAGGCAGTGAAAAAGAAGAAAGAAGAAATCAAGTATAAACAAAAACTGAACTATGACAAAACAGCTTGTGATCTGCAACCACTCCAGCAAGGAGAGCATGTCCGACTGCAGACCTATGATACAGGTAGCAAACAATGGTCTCAACGAGGTGTAGTCACGGCCAAGTTACCCAATAGATCCTACTTGGTTACCAATGACAACGGCGAGGTACTCCGTAGGAACGTCGTCATCTGCTACATACATCGGGTGAGCACCAAGAAGAGCATCAGAGCGACCAAGGAGCTTCAGCTTTGTCAACGCCTTGACACCACCAGCATCGCCTGAGGTCAACAATGCAGCCCGTCAAGAACCAACAGCAAGAACCACCAGATGTGGAAGAGTCATCAAGCCACCCAAATTACTTGACTTGTAATTGGCAAACATAGGTGTTAGGCAAAATTTAGTGGTTTGCCAAAACTATTTTCATGTTTTGCAGTTTGGAAAGTTTCCACAAAATTGTTCGTTTGCTAACGTTGTTTATTAGTTTAGCAGTGTTGAAAAGTTTTCAAAATTTTTAAGTATTATTAGAGCAAACTTTGCTACTTTTCAAAACCAACTTTTGAATTGACACACATTAAAACATGTGTTTGCAATCTTGTCAATGTGAGTGAAGTAAAGATACATGTAACTCAGACAATTGGAAATTGAAAGGAGACAGAGACTCTGTAAATTAGGATGTTACAGTTATAATTGTTTTATTAACAGATTCACTCAAGTAATCAGAAGATCACAATCACATGATTATGTGATATGTTCAGACATTTCAAACAAATGATTTGACAAGTGCAAATTGAAATTAGCACAATCTGAACTCTGAGACTTTAAAAGACACATTCAGAAATTGGACTGATTTGGTTTTAATCTCCAAAGAAAGGGAGATGTGTTGATAATAACTTATGTAGTGCTCGTGGCGCTAATCGTTAACCGTAGTTTTAGCACTCGCAGTAACCTCGCCCTGTGCAGGCACACAATAAACAAGTCGATAATACAAGAGAGTATATTCTGGTGCAGGGCTTGAAATAAGGATTTTCAGATCCAGGAGCAATTTTGGGTGTTTTTGTGTAAGATCATGCGCCATGAATTGGGGGCCAAATGTGTTACATGCTCAAAATCAGAAAAATAAACATGCTTTCACACAAAAAGGATTGTATTCATCTCAGGTTTGTCAGAAACCTACAAATTTTATATCATCATGAAGCTGAAAGTGTAACTGCAGTGTAAGGAATACAATTTTGCAACCTGTACAAATATCATATAGGGTGGAAAAGTTATATATTTTGGTTCAAAAAGTATAAATTTTTGTAACTCTCTTATTTACTGCCATAAAAACCTGTTCTGCTAAAACCTTTTTAGATGTGCTAATAACATTGTAGGCTTTCAAAAAAAGCAAACTTGTAATGGTGAGGGCTAGTTATGTTGCCTGACTGAGATACAGCATACAGGGTGTTCAAAAGTCGTACATAATTTTTATTATTTTTATGAAATCAGTTTACAGTTAAAACTTTTTCCTCCATTTCCTACACAAAAACCAATGGCAAATCTGAATTCCTCATTAAATTTCCTTTAAAAAAATGTTAACACTTACAGAAGTAGGCCAACTATTTTGAGAAATATGACATTCAGAACATTTCGAGCATAAATACATACTTGGTACAGTAACGTATAGAACCCATGACATAGATTGCAGCACACTTGCAACAAATTAACCTAGCTTGAGTAAAACTAGATAAATTAGCAACAAAATGATAAACTAGTTCAGTACCCCTCTTCATTCTTGAGATCTGAGGTGAAACATCCTACATGTAAAGAAACTGAAAAAATGTAACACCCCCAGCTTTTCCTATCATTGCCTATGATACCCCAATTCATGGCGCATTACCGTAAATATTGCCCCTGGTCTATATAGTACAAATGCACACAGAACTGTTTCAGCAGAACCAGGGGCATTTTGCCTTTTAGCAGGGGTAAATTTGCCCCTTGCTCCTGCTTACAAAAAATATATATTTCAAGCCCTGTTCTGGTGCTTTGAAATATCCAAATGTTGTAATTGCAATCCTACCACCCACCCTCCCCAGGATTTTTTGCAGGGAGGGATGGAATTTCCAATAATTTTTGACCTTCTCTGTACATTTTAGCATGTTTTACTCTATTAAAATTAAATGGAAGGGGTTTGCGCTACGTCTATGGATTATAATCTGAACTACTGGACTGACTTATCTCAAATTTATAGACCTGGATGAATGATAATCTTCACAGCATCTCTTTCTATTATTTTCATTAATTAATTAAACAGTCTCGCATCGGTTCAGCATTGTTCCCACGGGCAATATTTACTGCTGTTCCTCGCTCACCAGAACCACCAAAAGAAGCTCCCGAAGAGAAAAACCCATCAGCACTTGCCTCCGCCTTGCTCAACTCAACCCTAGTCGGACGTGTCATCGCTACACCATCTCCGGAGAGTACGCTGAGATCAACGCGGCATGATGAGGATGATGATGGTTCATCACCTGTTCAAGTAGCAGGGAATGCTAGTGTTGCTAATAGTATGGCAAGGAGTAGTATGTATGATTATGATGATAGTGAGGAGGAGGAGGAGGAAGAGGAGGAGGAAGACCACCTGGATGATCCGTAAGTTATGCCTATTTGGTATCAATGTAACTTACTTCTATTTAAAGCCATGTTTATAAAACTCAATTATGCTTTCCACATCTAAATTTATGTCCTTCATGCAAACACATGTGACCAGCTCCAGCAAAACCCGGAATAAGTCACCAGACTTGTTTTGGCGTTATAGGCCTTTAAAGATGACATTCCCATTATTTTAAAAAAAAAATCACATTTCGGAATTCTTAATTTCATAGTATTTGACTGCACAGGATTAAGTGGACTTTCAAATCCTTGAAAGTACTTACTAAAAAGAGGTTTATTTAATCAATAAATAACAGGTGAACTATTATAATCCCTATTCAATCCTGTGTAAGGCTGGAAACTAATTGACCCATTACTCAGAATAGCAATTTGGCAAAAATATCAAGTATCATTTACAAAATTATCCATATCTTGAAAAGTATGATGCTTATTGTCTAGTGCAAGCTTACATTTGTATTCAAATCATGAAATGTCAAAAATGGGACTTGTTCTTGGTTTTGTCAGAGCGGGTCACATATGACAAGAAATATGTTTGTGACAAAATTCTAACCAATATGTAATCATTTTTAAATGAGAGCAATTCTATCTTTGATAATGCATAATTTAATCTTTAACTCTAAATGTACATGTATGTATCATGCTGAATTAATATTACCTTTATTCATACAGATGTTTTTGTTATAGAGCTCCCTTTTCAAGATTGTCACAATTTTGGGACAGGTTGGTGTCATTTTCAAGGAATGAATAGAAAGTTGGGAGAAATAGATTATGTGTAGAAGATTGGTTTGATAGAACAAATGCTGAAAGATGCTATAGAAGTTGCTTTCTTCTGTGTAGTGTGCGTGTGATCACATGTGATCATTTAAAAAAATGTATTTTGCCCAAATTGATGATAATGATGCCCAAATTGTCATCAATTTGAATACAATAATATCTGTATGCATGAGTGTCATTTCAGTTATATCTCAGAATACTCTTTGCCTCTTTGCATAGCATATCACAATGCTGTACCTGGCTGTCCCTAAATGGTATTCTCACCCCCACAAAAATGCTACCCTGATGGGGGCTCATAAATAATTTATTACACAGCCCTTATATCTTAATTTAAAACAGAATGCAAAGGGTATTCTGGAGTTTACCAATTGATACAAGTGCATGTATATCGCTATATGCTACATAAATATACCTGTAGGAATAAGTTTTGTACAATTTGGTTGTGGTATCTATTTATGAGGGGAAAAGTACACATAAAATAATCTGATTATTCCTGAATACAGTCTCTTATGCAATTCTTAATTACTTGCAGGTATAGCACAGTTCCATTACGTAGACAGAATGACCGTAACACCATCTCTAACAGAGCCCGTCTGGACACACCACCTCCGGATGAAAGAGTTAGCGATTCTGATTCCATCACCGGTAGTGAGCATGAGGATGATCATGTACCCCACCTTGTAAGTACATACATAATATTGGATGTGTGTGATACGAGAATAAAGTGTGTGAGTCATGAAAACACCGAGCCAAAGGCGAGATCGGTATTTTTATGACAAATTTTTGTATCACACGAAAATAAGCCATCTAATTTTATAATATGAAGCTTTTTCGATGCTCTTTTAATGCCAAAGTATTAAAAAAGTGCCAATTGGAAACCAATCGTTTAGTGCAGGGTTGTGACCAGCCCAAATTTAGTACCTGGTAACAAGGGCTTTGGGGAGGTATCAAAATGTACACCACAAATTTTCCCATAATAGCCCCTGGTTCCCTGTAAAACACCGTGAACCGGGGGCTATTTTTTTACAAAGTAGTCCCTGGTCTGGCGCTTCTTATTTCCCAGCCTGAAGTTAGCACATCAATCGGATTTTTTATATTTACGTTTTGCCATTGGCAGCTCCAAACTAGTTCTAAACTATATCTCCATCATTCAATTAAATAATTATTGAAGGCTTAGCGCAACAAAGGGCTATCTACAAATCGGGCATTTCGAGATATGAGCAAAAACATCTGCAGATGCAGATAGCAATTTGTTGCTCTAAACACCAGAGACCCCCTGTGTTGCATATGGTCATTTTCACAGTAAATGGTAAAGGGTGTAACTTTTGATTTTTGGGTCAAAATTTCAAACCACTTAAATATGTTTCTGTTTACTGAAATCATGCATAGAAGCAACTTAAATTCCAGTAAAATAATGTTTCAAGGCTTAAACCTTTTGATTTCTAATAAAAATTTGACATTTCCATAACATTTTGGTTAAAATCTAAGAAAAATGTATTTTACATAACCTCAGAAAATTATGACATGAAAGCTGGAATACATGTGAAATCCCATTCCAAAGTAAGTCAACAGATATAAGTTTTATACCATGTTTTGCTATGTTTGTAATTGCAGTTTTGAAATTTTTTAACATCAAGTGTCATTTACAATGGAAATTTCCAAACCTTAAACATATTTTTTAAGTTTTAATTGGGTTCCTAAAATAATTTGAATGTCTAACTTCATGTACAAATACTACTTGATGAAAGGAACCTCCCAGCCAAGTTTCACAGAAATTGGAGTTATTTTTAGAATTGGCAATTCAAGCAATTTGTGTTTCGGAGGCTTCAGTTAACAACACAGGTGATCATAAAAGTAAAATATTTGGCTAACCACTACAAGTTGACATAAAAAATAGGTAAAAATATCACAATTACCAATTTTCATGATTTGCTTCTAAGTATTGAATTTCAGTTGTGACAAAAATTAAATTATCACAGCAAGTCATTTTTTTTGTTTCGGAGGCTTCATGTTAACAATTGTTAAACATTGCAGAAGTAGTTTTTTTGAAAACAACAGTGTTGGGATCATCTAAGCTGTTATTTTCTTGTGTATATTGAATCAATGATTCTATGCGGCAGATATTGTAGATTTATCACATGTTAATTTTTTCACCCATTTGTTAAGTATGGTGTTTTTTGCATGTGAAGCCTCGAAACAGGCTTTTTGGATATCAGTATATTTTTCAAACATTAACCATAATGTCAATTTTTTAAAAATTTATGACATTCTGCACATATCAAGTAATAATTACAATGCAGATATCAGTATGAAACACACCAATTTAGATATGCATAGATGATAATTAATCTTATTGCTGTTTCGGAGGCTTCATTTGTTTCGGAGGCTTCAATTGTTAACGGAAAGTTTGTATTGGGTCCCATTTTCAAACGGTGATATATATCTCCACGATTTAAAAACATGTGACTTGAGGATCTACTTTGCTACATTTTGATAAATAGATTGGATGAGCTCTTTTATTTATATTTGCACAAGCTTGCTGAACAGTTTGTTTGGAGGCTTCAAAAAGTTAACGAAAAACGGCTCTTTGAAGTCAAGATTTTATAAAAATTTTAAAAGCTTGCAAATCGACTAATTTTTGTTACCCATTTCAAGTTAAGATAACAACTGTTATGAATCAAGAAGAAGTGAAGAAATAACCAAGAATTATGAACCAAAGCTACACCCACAAAGTTTGTTAACAATTGTTAACGGAAAATGAAGCCTCCGAAGCGACAAATATCGAAGTCCGGTTCTCAAAAATATAGGGCTGTTCACAATTAAATCTAATGTGGCAGTGTTTACTGAACATATGACTGTACTTTCAGGATAAGAAAAATTATCCATGAACTAACTGAAGAAAACACAAGGTTTTACAAAAATGTTACTGTTTTTTATAGTTTTTCAAAATGGCAATATTAAGTATATTTAAGCCTGCTAAAACTGAACGCAGTAACTCCCAAAGCTGATTATGCTACCCAAGGTAGCTGCTAACTAGATGATTTATTTGGCCAAAAATCATGGAATTCTGTGGCTTTATTAGAACACTACGGATTAAAATGTTAAAAATCCAAAGTTACACCCTTTACCGTGAAAATGACCATATACATATGTGACACGATCTGGTCCATGGGGGCCAAAGGAGGCATTTTTGAAAATTGAGTTACTGTTATTATTACATTATACATACAATAGGCTATCATTTACTGAAAACACCAAAGGTCTAGCATACTTGGTTCCATATTTTTACCTTTATATATCTCAGTTTCAAATTTGCCCCCCATAGACCAGATTGTGTCACATATAAAAACTTGGAAGGTTTGCAGATAGCCCTTTGTTGCACCAAACAAAATGCCACTTTTGCTCAGGAAGTCTGATTTTGAAATCAATGTAATTTATATACAAATATCAATGCAGATAGCCCTCTGTGTCCAGAATATTCCTAGTGTTCTCCAGAATATTTTGTTACCAAAAATCAATTGGCAAAAATGCAGATAGCCCTTTATTGCACTAAGCTCTTGTAAAATGTTTGTTAGTATTTCATATGTTTTCTTTTATTGTTTCATTTTATTTTACAAAATGTTAAACCCTCAAAGATTTACCTTGTTCTATTACAAACACACAAGGTTGCAGCACACTTTACATTACCCATTCATCATTTGTCATTTTGCATCCCAGGATACATCAGGATCCAGAGAGACATCTCCAACCTCACCTAAAATGCGTAAAACTTCAGACCACATATACCTAGCCCCTAGAACCGACATGAAGATTATGACAAATGGTCATCAGACACAAGAACCAAAGAACACTGATGTGTATGCACAGCCCAGGAAAGCTGACAAAGAGGTATGACATTGACATACACATTTTAGTTAAGAAGTTTGCTATAGTGAAACATTGGACAAGAATTGTCAAAAGTTATGAACATTTGACACTCTGTAAATTGTCAGATTTTTTTTTTTTGCAGATTATTGTCACCATGTTTCAACATGACAATTTAAATTGACAATTTAAAAATTGTCAAAATTGTAAAATAGGGCTAAAAAAAAAAAAATTGTTTGTTTGTCCTCCACAACCATTTGAAAATTGTGTGCTTGGCGGCGGATTTTTTTTTTTTTTTTTTTTTTTTTTTAGGAGGAATGTCTGGTCGTATCATTTTGAAATGCACATATCTGAACTGCAAATCGGCAATGGTAGCCACTGTTTCAGTAGGAGAAACAGTACTCCACGGTCCATTTCTTTTCTCCCCCACCGCTATCTCCAGGCCGGTAAATTGATCATCAGCAGTAGCCGGAACATCTGACATTACATTATTAAATAATTCCCGTAAATTTAGGGATATAGGGGCACTTACAAGGCGATCTACAATCACTTTCCTTTCGCGCAAAACACATACGCAAATAGACTAATTCCAATCAGCCGTCTACACTTCGCATGTACTGTGTTATGCTTCGTAGTGACGACCCCAGACAAACGAGAACCTAGACCAATGACTTTGACTCGCGTAGTGAAGCCGACACTGCTTAGCAACGAATTTGACAAGGACGCATAGGCGGAGGCAAGCAAGGAGATATGTTCGCGTTTACGGAACATGTTGCATTTGACGCTGGCGATAACGGCGCCGCATAACAAGCAGCGTCAAACATGTATGCGATATTTCTCCTCGCCTAGTAACCCCGTCAATCCGTCAATATCACCTTGGATACGGGGCTTCACCTCCAGCTGTGGTAAAGGATGGGCAGTAATAGGTCTAGGTGGTATGTCTATGGTGACGACTGATTATCTTACAGCCAATATCATGACGGACTTCTGAAAACTGTTCAATGCGACTTCAGTTGTGCGCCGTGGCGTAGCGCGACTGACTAGCGGCGCCCGCGTACCGCGTCGCTGTACCGCGCCGCTGTGACAAGATCGCGCTCTGAACTTCTAAAAACAACAAACTCGGTCAAAAGGTCAATTTGGACACAACTGCGCAAGATGCTCTATGCCACAGGAATCCTGTTGCAAAATCCGTCACTTTTTTTCCACGTAGTTTTCTCAGTCGTCAATCCAGACGATTGACGACTGAGGGCAGCAGTCTAATACGCAAACTGCGTAGGTCGCCATGTTTGGACTGCATCACTTGAACGTTGTTATGCAGACAATATAAATCACCACGTGAAAATATTTAAAAATCAAAAACTATTACATATATCATTCAAATATGTATTTCAAATGTATGAAAAATATTTTAATACAATGTATTTAGTACATTTTTGTAACTTGTGAGAAAAATCGGTATATTTACACATTTTCACCCCTGCGTTTTTGTCCACAAACAACGCTAGCTATCTGATATAAATTCAGTTCTTTTAATAGTACGATCTCAGAGTACAAAGTTCACAACAAAATATAGATTTGTATAGTGAGTTTGGACATGCGGCCACACGTATGATATGGTCTGCGTAAAATGCCTAAATCAAGATGTAAAAGTCGTAGAAAGGTAGAAAATCCAACAAAATCGATGTTTTTAACTTACAGTTTTGGGGAAAATGTTAAAAAAAAAAAAAAAAAAAATAGAAAAAAAAAAGTTGTAGGCGCGGGCGGGCGGTCGAGGACAAACAAACAATTTTTTTTTTTTTTAGCCTAGTGGACATTGCAAACTGTCAAAAATATTGACAATTCAACTCCTGTCAAAAAAGAGGAATTCGCAATTTTGACAGACCACATGTGACATTTCGTGATTCTACCATTCTCTTTTGAGGGTATGGTTCAATGATCCACGAAAAAAGCTTCCACAATTTTAGTTGATTCAAAAATTGAATTTATGAGTTACTGCAGTTCCCCATACGCCACTGTGTTGTATTTTCTGTCTGCCGACAAACAGAAAATGGCAATTTGAACGACGTCTTTGTCAAACATCTGAATCTGCAAGAAAAGTTATGCGCTCAAATATCATGTAGTCCTAGAATCTTGGAATGCTTGCATGTAAAGAACAGAAAACTGTCACCCCTCTCACACGTGAAATGTTGAGAAATGTTAATGTCTTTGAGCCTTTTCATGATGTGTTCCAACATCATGAAAGTGCATTCAAGTTAGCTCAATCGTTAAGGCGTTCGACTATGGTGCGAGAGGTTGCGGGTTTGAACCCTGGCGGTGCCTAGTACGCTCTTGTGGAAAAAATTGAGTTAGTTTGAAATTCCCCTGGACAAGGAACTTACTGCTAATTTGTCTCGTTGTAACCCGTACGAAACTCGGGGAGCTGATCCTGGTTGCGAATGTTATTTGTGGAATGTCTAGGGTGTGCGCTCTTGAAGCAGCAAAGTCCCTGATTTGTTGTTTAATGGTTTTTGGAATGATGTGCAGCCGTAGTGGTCAGCGACAACCTGTAAAGTGTGCTGAGGCTTGTGGATCAATGTCTAGGCGTTGTGCCTGTGCGTAGCGCACTATAAATCACTGCGCTTTTTTTTAAACATTGCTTGATGGGGAGAGGGAAAGAGTAAATCATTGTTGTAGATGTCATGTTGTTCCCAAACACACTATACATGTGCCGAGTGTTCCTAGTTGGAACACTCTTTTGTCCAAGATTCTAGGTTTCTGATGGTATAAAACATTTTTTTGAGTAAGTGGTTTTCATGTATATGACTTCCCTGACTAATTATATTAAATGAATTACAATTTATAGCCTACTCGTCCGGGGTCCAGCCAGTCACCCAGCAGCAGCCTTACTGGTGTATCAAGTCAAATAGATGACTTCTCTGATCTTATAACACCACCTCCACCATGGAAAAGAAAGAAGGATAAGAAGAAAGGAAATAAATCAGGTAATGGTTAACTTGTGGCTGTATTCATAATGGCTTACACACAAGTGCAAACCTCCATAAGGTGACCAAAAAAAACCACCCAAACCACCTTGCTTTACTGGCACTACCGACACAGATTTTGGGGACTTTAATTTTTTCAGCAATATACATGTACAAAGTAAAGCAGCAGATTTTTAGCTGAATTGTGAATTGATTCTGACTAAATTGTTTTGAAAAAAAATTCAGAAAAATTTTCAAAATGTGTTTGCATTGTTTACATTTTTCAAGCTTTTTGTGATTTTTTGGGGTAATTTAGCTTCTTCCAAGGGGAAAAAATATCCACCAACTGACTTTTTCCCTCCCCTCACCCGTAGAACATTATGTTCTTGTAGCCTAAGTAAAGAATTTTCTTTACAGAAAGCGAAAAGTGAAATCCTTAATTGTTGGTCTATTTTGGGGCTGACAAAGTACAAAAGTGTAAGCTATTTTAACTGGTTATAAACTTATATTACTATGTTTTATATACACAGAATTGTTTTGACCAAAATCAGTTCTACACAACATTTATTGTCTAAATTCAAGGGTGAGAAGAAATTGTTAAGACATTAAAATACCACTAGAATGTTGATATTAGTTAAAGGTCCGTAACCCGATCGACAGCATCATCCCCCCGATTTTTTTCATTGTTGATGAGGTTTTGGTATCACATAATAGATACTATTTTTCTCATTACTATCCTGAAATTTGACGCTCCAAGTCGATGTATTTTCGGAGAAATCATGAAACACAGCGGCTTTTACAGGCTACCAGTTTGTAAACAATGGTAAATACTTTGGATTTCTGGGCCGGGAATTATGAACGAGATAGCTCGAAATATCAGTCTCCTCAACAGCTACTTTGGTTTTCGTCATACACATTCTGTGAAAAAAGCGAACCACACTAACTGCTGAGGAGACGCGTCTAGACGGTGTGCCGTATTTAATTATAAAATTTCCACGATGGAGGCAGCGGGCCGATTAGCTCAGTCGGTTAGCGCTTCATGTTTCTACCGAGAGGTACCGGTTCAAAATCTGGTATCGGAATGGTTTTTTTTCCTCTCCATTTTTAACCCAAACCTTTTTATATTCATTTGAAATGTACATATTGCAAGGGGAAATATATTTTGTTTCCTTTTTTCTGAAAGCAGTACGAAAAAAACAAATATTTTTCGTTCAATACTGGCCGGGCATTGATTGCACAGCATGTCAGCATTAAATTCGTCAGCGAACGGAAATGGTTGTTGCTGCTTGCCTACCCAGAATGCAATTCACGTATACCAAGGTATTGGATTGCAAATTTGGCTATATATTCACATTTACGCTGAAAATGCTCTCGTTTTTTCACAAAGCAGCATAAAGGGGGCGATATTTGATATTATTATGTAATTTTAAAGACAATCCATATCCAAAACCAATAGGGTTACCCCCCTTTAAGGGCATAGATTACAGAGATATGAAGTTCCTTAAACTTCAGGGATAAGGTTAAGGGAATCCGGTTGAAGCTAGTATTTAAGAGAATCACTAAGATGTACCAAATTAGACAAAAATGAGACCCAATAATATACCAATGATCTAGTCTTTGATATGATAATCAAAATCAATTTGCAAAAACAGAAATCAGTTTGTGTTTTACTTGAATCTCATCAAAATAGTACACTCTAAAGGTTGGATATACACCAGGCACAAAAAGAAACTCGTCAGTATAGTCATCCATGCTGTTCAAGAACCTGATAATTTTGGATTATTCTGAAATATACATTTTGTTAATTGGACTTTATTTTTCATTTGACACCCTATTCGTGGAAATCTAAAAAGAATTGACCAAGTAATGCACCTATAAACCGCCAAACCCCAAAATCAAAAGTTGCATTTTCAACGATTTTCAATGGGTATGCATCGTTGTATTGCACACAAGCATCACGGGCCAATCAATAAAGCATGCAATGTAACAGGCACAATTGAATCGTTAAAATTGCAACTTTAGATTTTGGGGTTTGGCGGTTTAGAGGCGCATATCGTGGTCAATTCTTACTCGATTTCAACTAACAGTATGTCAAATGAGAAAGCAAAGTCCAATTAACAAAATGTATATTTCAGAATAATCCAAAATGACCAGGTTGTTGAACTGCAAAGATGACTACAACTGACAAGTTTCTTTTTGTGCCTGGTGTAGTCAAGTGTTAGTCCTTTTCTCACTGGTCACTGATTATCTTTAAAAAAATGACAAGTTTATTTGTGTTTCATTAAAAAAGGTCACCTTGTAACTTGGTTATTTTTTCCACATCAAATGAAATAATGTTCAACTTTGATCTTGCACAAAACCATTGTGATATTGAGGTACTATTTATATTATTATATGCAATATGTGTAGGCTTTTACACTGTAGGATTAACTACACTGTAGGATTAACGACAAAGCTAGAAATGTCAAATTTAGACTCTACAACTGTTGCCTGCTGTCTTTAAAAGAGAAGAAGAACATGCTTGTTTAAAAAAGAATTGTAACAAAATTTAATATTTTATTATCACATTAAAATTTGAAAGGGAATAATTTTCTAATTTATTCATATGTTAATTTTGTAGATCGTAGGACACCTGTGACAGAAGATCGCATCTCCCCTGTGAGTAGAATGGAAGAGTCTAGTTCTTACAGGTCTCCTGTAGTTGAGCCAGTAAGTTAATTTTCTTTGTACATTTGTTATAAACATATCAAAAAAAGTAACTAACCCCCCTTAAACAATGGCCGTTATTCAAAAAGGGACTATTGTATTGCAAATCTGAAAAATGCGTTGGAAGCAGAATTTATTTCTGCGCATTTTGACACCTCATTTGATCGATAGCCCAGAAAACAATAAAACACCGGTCAATTTAATGTAGTGAGGTCCAGATTTGAAAGTTGCACTTACATACAAATTTTTACAATACAAAAACACTCAGATATCATAATTACACAGATTTCGTTCCATTACACTCAATGCAAAATCGATAGAATTTACTGCAACTTTCAGATCTTGGGCTACATTGATTTAAATGTACGCTGTGACATCAATATTTAGTCAATTGCTACAAATGAGGTGTCAAATTGTGTAGAAATAAATTCTGCTTCCAATGCATTTTACAGATTTGTTATATAATTACCCGTTTTTGAATAATGGTAATTATTTAAGGGGGGTCAGTTACTTTTTTTGAGATGTTTACTATATTTCCTATAATTTAAAGATTTTCCTATTTTTCCCTATAATAGTTTATACAGTCGGGGATTGACGCAATTATTGAGTATGCCGATCCTTGAGAATTCTGTGATCATCTGAACACGCCTATGATCCTCCTCCTTCAAAGTGCTTTAGTCTCAAACTTAGATCTGCCAGCTTATCCTTTTGTTGATAAGAATTCTGCAATCTCGTTTGTCAAACACCACTTGGATAAAAATCTGTATTTACTTGCTTACTCCTCATACAGGCAGGTAATATTTCCTGCATTGCCTGCGTAGTCCTAACACTCCAAAGCCTCCTGCGTATACTTCACGTGTGGCATGTTGCTGCTGCATTGTTAAAAACCAAGGAAGAAACTGCCTGTTTTTCATTAAGATTATCAAACTAAATTTGTTCAGTCAAGTTTACGAACAATTCGGAAGATAATAGAATTCATGTTCACAAATCGTATAAAATATAATTGAAATGCCTTTATTCATGTTTTCTGAAAGATATGATATATAAAATATTTTATTGTGTAATAGGTTATAGAAGCTATGCATGTGCAATCCATGGAACATGCCCCACCTGATGTAACTGATGGCATTCCACCTCATCCACTACAAGGTAAGAATTTATTCACTGTCTATACTTTGTTTCATCTTGAGTTTGGTAGAGACGACGAGACGTAGATGCATTTTTCACTTCTCGCAGTATCGAATCGCACATGGGAACCTATCTGGCAGAGAATGTATTAGGCATGGGAACGTTAAACGCATGTACCGTTAAACGCACTCATGATCCGTTAAACGTTTAGCAATTGTGGTAAACGTGTAACACACAAGTCATTTTCAACCTTCAATTTTCCATTCTTCAATGCTAATCAACAGTAACAGTTGAAAGTAACAAAATCTGAAGATGACCTTAATAATTTACATGAACTTGCTCAAAACATTCAATATTTGCATGAATACGTCAAAATAATGCATAGTTTCTGACATGTTTGGGCCGTTGACTTCGCAACTTTTACCTTATGTACGGCGCCATTGGTACTAACATATTTCTGTTAGAAATTCCGGTTTTGTGAGGTGCACCACACCTATCGTATATTCAAGAAATCTTTCTGCCAGACGGGGCTGGCTCAATGCGTGTTAATATGTTAAACGCGCGCATCACTGATGCATTAGACGTGTAGGAAAATAAATGGAATAACCCATCCCTAGAATGTATACACATGTACAAAAAGGGAGGCTTTAATTTGGCTTGTCAGCATGCTTGTGGCTCAACCAAGTATAAACACTACTTCCACTACTACAGTCAATGTCTCGGTGGAACAAAGTAAGGAAAGAGGAGGATTTAAACCATTCCCATCATGCAATTGGATTTCCCCCCTATAATTCTGCTCTATGTAACCACAGGTTCTCAGGCTACAGCTCCCATGGATCCATTTGTGATGATAAAATTTGACTTCAGTACTTGAGATGAAATGGAAAGGGATAGTATTGGTGTTTTTCTCATACTATACTAGAAACCCCACCCCAGATTAGGGGTGTAAGGAAACAGTAATTATTTGTTTTTTCTGTTTTAAATGGTCCACAATCTATTCGGTTAACCATGAAAACACATGTAAATTTGTTTTTTTTTAACATTGTTTTTGGTCAAAAAACCCAAATTAGTAAGGACTGTCTGGTGAAAATATGGTGTGAACTTTCCAAATTCTGTGTGCACTTTTCTGAAATAATTTCAGATTGTTTTATACAGGGGTATGGGGGGTGACACCCCCAATACTCAATTTTGTCGGCAAAAATTGACTGTTGTCGTCAAAACGATGTGAATGTCGGCAAATGTAGTCATAGATCTATGTGCTATTTGCTCTTCACTTTTTCAAACCACCGAAAAAAAAATTGGGTCAACCTTTCCGGGCTGTTGAGGAAGGGGCGGCAAAATTGATTTCCATCGGCAAAACATGCTGTACACCCCCCGAATCATATTGGTCTAGCGGCGCCCCTTGTTTTATAAGGAGCCAACATTTGTTATCAACCATTGTTGACTTGTTGTGGAACTCCAATAGTTTTGTTTTTTTGACCAAAAAAAAAATTGTGATTTTTCTAAACAGATAGTGCATTTGCGATTGGTTAAACGTTTAACACCCCTACCCCTGATAGCTGTGAAACTTTAACTTTGTTTGGGCAAGCATATATTAATTTTATGGCTCTTTGTCAACCTTTTACCATAGCATGGGCCCCATAACAACACACTGTCAGTAGTGTGTCTAGGTTTTTCAGAATGAAATGTACGCAGCATTTCAATTAAGTTGCATCAATTGATGTACATTGCATGTACTGATTTTAATATATTATAACAAATCTTATATGTCTTAATTTGAACAGTATAAAATCAATAATAGTTTTACATAGTGTATGTAAATAAGCACATACAGTTTGTCCACTTTCAAGTACAAAGTAAGGTACACACATTTTGCGTAAGCGTGTTGTGTATTAAGACGCTCATGCATTTGTGTGCGGCTAGCAGCGTGTTAATTCCTTTTGACATTACGGCACGCCGAAACTGCGTAATGTACTGTAGGCTATACTTTACTTCGTACTTCAAAATGGACAAACTGTAAGTCTTTTTTTAATTTTTAATGTATTACAGCAAATCTTATTTGTCTTAATTCGAATAGTATATAATCAAAAACAGTTTTACAGTGTACATAGATAAACAAATATATCTTTCTTTTAATAATCAAGCTAGTTTTACCAGTTGAGTGAAAGGAATAAATAGAAACTTGACTGTGTTGTTTATGAATTAGATAAAGTTTGTTAGTTTATTCTGATCTTTGTGCAATGTATTATATGTATACTTACAAGCAGATGTACACATACTCTATGTGCAAAATACCCTTTTAATCGCTGAGAACAGTACAAGAGTTATTGTTTATTGAGTACATGTACACAAAAATGTAGAGGTATGGTTTGTTTTGTCTATTATAAATCATTATACACTCTGTGTAGGGCCACTGTTGGGTGGGGGTGGGTATGGGGGTGTGACACCCCCCAGTTCATAATGTTGTCAGCAAAAATTGACTTGTCATCAAAACCATGTGATTGTCGGCAAATTACAAGATCCTCCCCCTCCCCACTTTTTAGATTCTTGAGTGCCGTCCTGGCTAAAAAAAATTTGGTCTACATGATTGTACAATTCACAAAATATTTCCGTCAGCAAAACATGCTGTACACCCCCTGAATCTGATTGGTCTAGTGACACGCCTGTCTGTGTGTCTTATATTTCCATAGCTACAATACACATATAGCCTGTCAGTTTCATTGCATGGAGAAGGTATTATCTTTCAAGATATAACAAAATAGGGCTTGCTTTGAAAACACTTAAAACAGGCCGGCAATAAAATGAACAAATTGAAAAAGCAAAAGCATAGCTTCTGCTGTAGACATACTTCAAACTTCAATTGGACAGGATTGCTTATTGAAGAGGCATTTTGTTGATGCAGATTGTATCTTCCTCTTGCTTTTATTATTTGTTTGTTTGTTTATTTGTTTGTTTGTTTGTTAGTTTATTGAAATAAAAATACATTTAAATAAATTCTTTTATAGTACTGTGAATCAGATAATTCTGTAATCACAAATAAATTAAACTAGACTAAGCTGTGGTCTAACCCACGAACACAGCCGTGTTGTTACCCCTAATGACCTTTGACCACAAAATATATGAAAACGGCCAAAGACATTGGCTACTGTCAATGCATGTGTGCATGTGGGACCACTTTGCTATGTTACTTGTGGCAGAAGGTGCATTTTGAAGGTTTTTCGTCTCAGACCGGAAGTGACCCCTTAATAACATTTGACCCCAAATAAAAAAATACCACATATGAATTGGGTACCCATAATTCATGTGTGAACATACCGTTACTGTCCTATGTTTTTCTTAGCAAATAAAAAAAATTGAAGGTTTTTCGTTTTATACCGGAAGTGACCCCTTAATGACCTTTGACCCCAAATCTGTGTAGGACCCCATAGACACTTGGTAATAACAATGCATGTATGCAAGTGGTGTTACTGTCCTACGTAATTTGTGGGAGAAGAAGCATTTAAAAGGTATTTCGTTTTGTACGGAAGTGGCCCTTAATGACCTTTGACACTTAATAAAAAAATACCACATATACACAGGGTAACTACAATGTATGTGTGAACATACCGGTACTGTCCTATGTTTTTCTTAGCAAATAAAAAAATTTGAAGGTTTTTCGTTTTATACCGGAAGTGACCCCTTAATGACCTTTGACCCCAAATCTGTGAGGACCCCATAGACACTGGGTAATAACAATGCATGTGTGCAAGTGCTGTCACTGTCCTACGTAATTTGTCGGAGAAAAAAAATTTTAAAGGTATTTCGTTTTATACCGGAAGTGACCCCTTAATGACCTATGACAATAAAAAAAAAAATACCACATATACACAGGGTAACTACAATTTATGTGTGAACATACCGTTACTGTCCTATGTTTTTCTTAGCAAATAAAATTTTTTGAAGATTTTTCGTTTTATACCGGAAGTGACCCTTTAATGACCTTTGACCCCAAATCTGTGAGGACCCCATAGACACGGGATAATAACAATTCATGTGTGCAAGTGGTGTCACCGTCCTATGTAATCTGTGAGAGAAGAAGCATTTTGAGTTGAAATCACGTTTTTGACCCCTATGACCCCTGCGTGACCTTTGACCCCACGAGTTTCATATGACATGTAGGGGCATGGTCTATGATGGTTATGACCAAGTTAGGTCAAAATCGGTGTAAGCATGTAAGTGCTAGAGCAAATGAAGTGGTCGGCAGAAAGAAGAAAGAAAGACTAGACTAAGCTGTGGTCTAACCCACGAACACAGCCGTGTTGTTACCCCTAATGACCTTTGACCCCAAAATATATAAAAGCGGCCATAGACATTGGCTAATGTCAATGCATGGGTGCATGTGGCACCACTTTGCTATGTTACTTGTGGCAGAAGGGGCATTTTGAAGGTTTTTCGTCTCAGACCGGAAGTGACCCCTTAATGACATTTGACCCTAAATAAAAAAATACCACATATGAATTGGGTACCCACAATTCATGTGTGAACATACCGTTACTGTCCTATGTTTTTCTTAGCAAATAAAAATTTTTGACGGTTTTTCGTTTTATACCGGAAGTGACCCCTTAATGACATTTGACCCCAAATAAAAAAATACCACATATGAATTGGGTACCCACAATTCAGGTGTGAACATACCGTTACTGTCCTATGTTTTTCTTAGCAAATAAAAAAATTTGAAGGTTTTTCGTTTTATACCGGAAGTGACCCCTTAATGACCTTTGATCCCAAATCTGTGAGGACCCCATAGACACTGGGTAATAACAATGCATGTGTGCAAGTGGTGTCACTGTCCTACGTAATTTGTGGGAGAAGAAGCATTTTAAACGTATTACGTATTAAACCGGAAGTGGCCCCTTAATGACCTTTGACCCTAAATATAAAAATACCACATATACACAGGATAACTACAATTTATGTGTGAACATACCGTTACTGTCCTATGTTTGTCTTAGCAAATAAATAAATTTGAAAGTTTTTTGTTTTATACCGGAAGTGACCCCTTAATGACCTTTGACCCCAAATCTGTGAGGACCCTATAGACACTGGATAATAACAATGCATGTGTGCAAGTGGTGTCACTGTCCTAACGTAATCTGTGAGAGAAGAAGCATTTTTAGTTGAAATCACGTTTTTGACCCCTATGACCTCTGCGTGACCTTTGACCCCACGAATTTCATATGACATGTAGGGGCATGGTCAATGATGGTTGTGACCAAGTTAGGTCAAAATCGGTGCAAGCATGTAAGTGCTAGAGCAAATGTAGTGGTCGGCAGAAAGAAGAAGAAAGAAAGAACTAGTGGCAAATGGTGGTCATAGACCACAAACCTAGCTGGGGCATGTTGGTGTTTTGGAGGTATCTGACCCCTGCAAAATGTTCCAAAAATGTTCCCCTTGTTATGAGGTTTGTTGTCACCGAGTCTGAGTCCCGTACTCCTTACAGATGTCCAGGAAATGCAATTTTAAGATTTGACCCCAGATGACCTTTGACCTGACCCCTGCAAAATGTTCAAAACATTTTTTTTCTGGTTATCAAGTTTGTTGTCAACGAGTTTGAGCCCTCTACCCCTTACAGATGTCCAAAAAAATACTTTTCTAAGATTTGACCTCTGTATGACCTTTGACCTGACCCCTGCAAAATGTTCTACTGGTCATGAGATTTGTTGTCACTGAGTTTGAGCCCCATACCCCTTGCAGATATCCAGAAAATGAAATTATAAGATTTGACCCCAGTTAACCTTTGACCTGACCCCTGCAAAGTGATCCAAAATGTTCCTCAGATCATTAAGTTTATTGTCACCAAGTTTGAGCCCTGTGCCAGGAAATGCATTTCTAAAATTTGACCTCTACATGACCTTTGACCTGACCCCTGCAAATTGTTCCCCTGGTCATGAGATTTGTTGTTACCGAGTTTGAGCCCCATACCCCTTACAGATGTCCAGATAATGCAATTGTAAGATTTTACCCCCTCATGACCTTTGACCCCAATTCTGTAAGCAAGTTATAGGCATGTGGTATAGCCGATGCATATATGCAAATGACATCATTGTACTATATAATATGTGGCAGAAGAAGCATTTTGAAGATATTTGGTTTAATACCGGAAATGCCCCTTTAATGACCTTTGACCCCAATTCTGTTTAGACACTATGGGCACTGGATATAACTAATACATATGTGCAAGTTACGTAATTGTAGGGTGTACCATGTAGGAGTAGAAGCATTTTGAAATTATTGCCAGAAAGAAGAAGAAAGAAAGAAAGAAAGAACAAGTTTGAGCCCCGTACCCCTTACAGATGTCCAGAAAATACATTTATAAGATTTGACCTCTGCATGACCTTTGACCTGACCCCTGCAAAATGTTTCCCTGATCATGAGATATGTTGTCACAGAGTTTGGGCCCCATAACCCTTACAGATATCCAGAAAATGAAATTAATAAAATTTGACCCCAGATAACCTTTGACCTGACTCCTGCAAAGTGTTCCAAAATGTCCCTCTGATCATTAAGTTTGTTGCCACCAAGTCTGAGCCCCGTACTCCTTACAGATGTCCAGGAAATTCATTTCTAAAATTTGACCTCATGACCTTTGACCTGACCCCTGCAAATTGTTCCCCTGGTCATGAGATTTGTTGTCACCGAGTTTGAGCCCCATACCCCTTACAGATGTCCAGATAATGCAATTGTAAGATTTTGCCCCTTTAATGACCTTTGACCCCAATTCTGTATGCAAGTTCTAGGCGTGGGGTATAGCCGATGCATATATGCAAATGACATCATTGTACTATATAATATGTGGCAGAAGAAGCATTTTGAAGGTATTTGGTTAAATACAGGAAATGCCCCTTTAATGACCATTTACCCCAATTCTGTTTAGACCCTATGGGCGCTGGATATAGCCGATACATATGTGCAAGTGGCGTAATTGTAGGGTGTAACATGTAGGAGGAGAAGCATTTTCAAATTTATTGCCAGAAAGAAGAAGAAGGAAAGAAGAAAGATCCGATAGCAAAACAGTACCTAGCTCGGGGGTTGAAAACCCCAGCTAGGTAAAGAAAAAGAACCTGTAAGAAAAAAGACACAGCCGTGACTAACGCCACGGCTGTGTAAATATTTAACTCTGGACACTTTTTTCTTGCTTTGTTTTAAAACCTGTTTGAATTGCACTAGACTTGCAGCCCAGGTTCGTTGGTACTTTGTGATGTAATTAGAGGGGTTGATTCATTTGGTTCATCTATGGTATCATCTGTAGCATATACGGTCATCAGATTCTGTGAAGGAAAGAAATGCCATAAAATCAATGATTAAGAGCTACTTCTATTTTATCTTGTAAGAAGCTTATGAAGAAGCTTATTATTCAAATAGCTACAATAATTCAAACATTTGTGTCTGCAATTTGGATAGTAAAAATGCAATAGGGTGGGTCATTCAACTTCCTCTGTTGACAGTGCTTACCAGTTACACATATTATGTGTGGGTTTACATATGTGGGTTATGTATGTGGTGGTTTGAAGAACTTAATAAGGGAAGATCTTAGAAACTGAAAGAGAGATGTAAGGCCAAGTAAAACTAATTGTTAACTAACTTTTTTCAAAAAGGACGATGAGGGCACTTTTTTGCCGTTCCCAGTACAACGGCTTTTCCCCAAAGACAATAGATATTAGTGTCTTTTCGGCTAGATTTCAATGGATACGACTCTGCGCAAATATATAGACCTAGGAAACAAACTAGCTACAAACGAGAAAAGGTATACTGATAGCGAAAATCATCTAAATTTTGTCTTTTTATTGTCTTTTTGTCAAAAAAAACACCAAACAAACTTTTTTTGATGCGGCAGCGGGATGAGAAACTAATAATTAATTTTACTAGGCCTTAGAGCTGCAGTTATTCATTTCAGCTTACCGAAACAGTTTGAAAGATGTTTTTAACCAGCAGGTCACTTCCATTCAAGCAATTGTCATCAACTTTGGTAAATCCTGATAAACCATTGCAGAAAATGTTAAGTGCAAACATGATGGAAACAATGCAGATATGAGCTATCAGTGGGACCAGATAGTAGTATGGCATTGGAAGATGCTCCACTCCAGCATAAATAACAATTAAGTTCCAAATTCCTCTCCAAATGCACACCATCATGATAAAAGTAAGGATCCAGTAGCCTGATTTATATAGCAACCGTTGCCACGGCGATGCGAGTTTCTTGGATATGTTTAGTGCAGGGAATTGGAGAAAGAGGACACAAATGAACATTGTATATCCTACGATTACTGTAATCCAAGCTGATAGTGTTGGATCATTTGGTAAAAGATACAAGTCTAGGATATTGAAACCGGCTCGCCAGTAAAACACTAGTAAAACATCGATTACAGTTACGGTAATAAAACAATCGAAGAAATAATACACGTATTGGGAAATTGTACTGTTATCATTGCTTGGATCAACTTTAAATAGCATTGGGTAATCGAAAAGCTTTTGATTACTGTCCAAATCTAGATTCATTGGTGCAGAAACACCGTTTCTTAAACTTCGCAAAATAAACAGTCCAGGAAGACTGATCGCTAAACATACCATTGTGCTCGGTGTATTTATACCGGTGATTTCATCCATTAGTGTCCAAACACCAACCCAAACAGCCATACCAAAACAGAATGTAATATACAAGTCAATGCGTGTGACTATCACTACGAAAAGCTTACTTCTTTGTGCGAGATTCACATAATGCCGGAAAGAATGCTGTAGGAGATACAATGATAGCTTCCCGATACTACCACATGTCAAAAGTACCCATAAGCCAATGTGAGGATACGTCTTGGCACTAATCACAGTAGAGAGTGCATAAAATAAGTCCCAAACACTCCACCAAAGTGAGATCGAAATAGGAGTGACAACCGCTGCGTTATAAGTAGCATCAAGGATGAAGAGAAGGTGGTGTTTGAAAGACCACTGTGTGGACTTGCAGATGACCATTGTTGAGGCTTATTTTTGCAGAATATGTGTAAAAATGAATACAGAATTTGCATATAAAAGTATCTGTTATGTAGCATTTGTCACATATTTTTAGTCCAACTGATTTAGCCGTTGCTAGGATGGTAGGGTATCTTCTGGTGCAAACATCCAATTACTCCTTGGTTTTTTATGTTTAGGTATGATGGATTCTGGAGCCATTTCTTATATCATTAAAAAGATCAGAATTTGCATGCAAATTGTGACTTGTTCAGTGTGTGCAGTACTGTTTTTTAGCTTGCAGTCTCTAACTTCATAATCTGTAGCAATTCAAAATAAAAAGATGGGAAATAGGGTTACACAAGTGTAGAACAGGTTTTTTTTTCACTTTTAAAGCTAATTTTGACTGAATAATCAAGTCAAAGAAAAAACTTTCCTTTGCAAAAAAGGATTACTGAATATAGGAAAAGCTTTTAAAAGAGTATTTTGTGATTCTAGCATCCTCTTTTTCAGTGACTGCCTTTTGAGGTGAGTGAGAGCAATCTCTCTCTACTGCTCTCCTTACCTGTGATAGGAGAGATATTTTTAGCTCTCCTAGTCCTTAGTTGACCATTCTCTCCTAAAGCTTACATTCTATTATAAATGCTCTGAACAGCTCTCCTTGAAGGCCCTAGAAGAACTATTTAATGCTCCTCTGCAAATTCCAATGATATGTTTCCAGCCCTCGAATTAAGGATCTGAAGGGGCACGGCCACTTTTTTAGGGCAAGTTCATAATTGCCGTGGATTTTCACTGAAAAGGCAAGGCAGCACGGCAATTTGTAATATTTCAAAAGGGCATCAAGGCAACTGTTGAAAATTTGAGAAGGGCACCAAGGCAATTTTTCAAAAGCGAATAGATGCATTACCGTCAGCTGAATTCGACACCAAAATAAAATTAGACTCTCAACTTTACGCTAAAACTAACCTGATTGCTTAAAAAACCTGCTTTATAATAAAAAGCAATCAAAAATCAACAGTTTAATTTTGCGATCCCTAGTTCTGAGCTGCAAAACTGACTCGAAACAGCGATGAAACAGCTGTAACTTTGGTAATAATATTGATCAAATTCGCCGGGATAAAAACTATTTCGTGCAAAACATATCTAGAGATGGGCTCACATGTACATGATAAGACGATACCGGAAGGGTATCGCCATCGGTTTGCAATGGGAAGTCAATGTTTGATAATCGAGAGAACAATTGATTTGCCCAGCGCTCAGATTTTGTTCACGACACGAGGTCGAGGAAGCTTTAGTTACTAACAGCGTTTCTGATTGGTCGATAGTACGTTGAAGGTATTTCTCTGACCAATCGAGTAAATGAATAGCAACCAGATAATGTATAATATAAAAGCCGATGTGATTGGCTGAATATGTAAGCTTACGTAGGGGTAATGAATATTAATTCACAACAAACTATTGTGTATACTGTGATTGATAGCTGGGTTACGATGCTCAAAATAGCGATCGTGTTCAAGATTTTTGATTTAATTTTCCACAATTTTGCGGGGATTTAACCAGTACTTGTTAATGATTTTATAATGAAGGGGCAGGGTTGGCGGCTAGGGCACCCACGGCAACTTCATTTAGGGGCACGACAAGTGACTGCCGTCGGTAAAGGACATATTTTGAGGGCATTACGGCAATGGGGTGGGCACCCACGGCAATATGCCGTCGGTGCCGTGGGTTAATTCGAGGGCTGTATGTTTCTATTCTAAGTGGGGGGGTCTCCTTTAAGCTATAAGAGAAACTGTATCATTTGGAAACTAAACTAAACAGGGGGCACAGATATTCTTAAACTTACATGATGGATAAAAGTGTCTGTTAGTCCAACAATGTAAATTGTAATAACACAAATTTAAGCTCCTCATGAGTTTGTTATGTCCCAGTTGTGATTACTGCCCTTTTATCCTTGTCCTCAATAAGTTAAATTTGCTGTTTGTGCCATAATATGTACTAGTTCTTAACTTATATCCCACTGTTTAGCAAGGTTTCCATTTAGTTTTGTGTGGCAATTTTGGTTGATAAGTAGCCCAATTTAATATACATGTAGTATTAAGTCCCAATCCCAGTGAGAGTGTAAACAAATAAAAAGTGCTAATAAATTTCCTTAAAAGTGAAAGATTAATCATTAAAATTGTCATTAGGTATTTTTGAATGAAAAATTTGGCAAAACAATGATGAAAACAGCAGTATATTGACAAAGTTGAAGCCCATATATGTAGCTAATTTCTCTACTTTTAGAGATCCAAAGTAAAAGGAAGCTAGAGCAAAGGACGATTTGTTTTAGTTTTGTTTGTTTGGTTGTTTGTTTATTTTGTTTACTTTTACAAAGATAATTAGATTAATATGCATTCCATAGTTTTGTTTGATTTTGATTGATTTAATAAGTTCTCATACTTTGACAATTAGCCCAATTGTGTAGTAAAATGATGGTCCTATGGCAATATTATATTTCAAAAGGTCAATAAGCAAAAAAAGTCACATGCGGCAAATCAGATAGTGGATGTACTTTGTCAAACTATTTCCACAATCATTCTATTTCCAGCTTGATGTATTTGCTTTGACTGATAATCTGTGTGATATTTATGTACACATGTTCAAGTTGAAGCTTTTATTATATAATACTGTCGGTAGCTAATGGTCAGTGGTGTAGTTGTGGCGCCCCGGGGCTCCCCATTTTAGAACCAATTACATGTGGCCACTCAACTTTGGAAGTGACCGTATGTGCCTGTCAAATAGGCCCCCTCTTTTGAAGTCGACTATACCCAATGACCCCCTTTTTTTAGTTGCGGCTACCCAATGACCCCGTTTTTTCTAGAATAACATCATCAAAACGACACAAAATAATACCGAAACTTTCAAACTCGCTTATTTCAACCAATTTGTATTGGAAATTTTGAAAATTTGAAACAAGACAATAGAATTTTGCTCCATTTTTTACAATTTTCTACCCGATGACCCCTTTTTTGAAATCTTATACCCAATGACCCCCTTTTTTCAAAGTATTATACCCAATGACCCCCTTTCTTATTTTGTTTCTACCCAATGATCCCCCTTTTTTAAATAAGGTTTTGTACCCGATAGGCCCCTATTTAGGCACATACCCATCACTTCTAAAGTTGAGTGCCCCCCAGGGAGCACGGGTAAATTTGCACAAATACCACTAATAGTAATGTTGTTTATAATGAAGTTCAGTGAATTTCGGTCTGAAATTGATCTTTCAAATGAGTTTTTGTGCTGAAATGCGCAAAAATGTTGACCTTCATCGCTTGGAGGGGGCGCCGAATTGATGCTGAATTGGTCAATTCGGTACCCCCCTAAAGATGCGTCCAGGGCATGTGCCCCCTCTGCCCCACCCCTGTTGCTACGCCTCTGAATATTCAATAAGGTCCTGGATACTTAACTTCTGTTCGTAGTTAAATGGTTGAGGGATACGTGCCATGAGATCTTAACCTAGTTAAAGTGTAGCCTACAATTTACATTGCATGAAATATGGAAAATGCTCAGGGAAAATGCACTCGAGTAAAATTGTACAATTGTGTTTGGGAGTGGCCTTCTCTACTTTCTACTTTTCCTTGCTATTTTCTTCCATTTCTTGCTTTGTTTATCAAAGCTATCTAGGCCAGCATGCATTTTATTAGCCTGCACTGGCTTGTGCTTTATTTAGTATGAGCTTTGAACGGTCCATAATTTCCCATGGATCAGCATGTGTCCCTCACGGACCAACCTGCAATCTTGTGCGAAAATCGTTGGGACAGATGATGTTTTATAGATCAAATTCCTGTGAATTGAACATAAGGCTGAAAATACATGATACGTTTCATAGCTCACGTTATGTACTTGCTTACTCTCCCTCCCCTCCCCCTGGAAACAATGTTGGAGCAGACATTGAGCGCAACCACTTTTCACTATTTTTCAGCATTCAACATTGAATAAGGGGAGCGGGGATGCGTAAAATAAACAAACTGTCCCAAGAATTTTGCACGGGATTATGGGTAAACAAACAAACAAACAAACTAATAATTCTACTTACATGTACTTGCACAAAGGTGTACATCCTTAATTGACCACCACCAAGATGATAACAGTGCTATTTTAATCAAGTCCAGCAAATGAAAAGCAAGTAGCTTTTGTTGTGATCACTTCCATAATATTTTGACTAAGTACAGTGCACATCTAGACCCAGATAGATCAAGGTACATACCAAAGCGTCCTATTGTCCAGGCCTATTGTACATTCTGTACATGTATGTAGATAGGAAATCTGTGTTTTGACAGATCAACATGTGATCTGTCCTGCTGATAGAAAATAGCTGCAAGCCAGGGAAAGGTTGCAACCTCAATTTGGTTTAAGGAACTTTTTAGCACAGCAAGATCAAAGTTTCCAACTAAAATTACAGTGCTATATCTTGCTGTGTGGAAGTCACTTTGTTGTTGTGTTGTTGATCCCTGCTCATGCAATTTATTTTTATATGCAACTATACATGTAGTATAGAAATATTATGCATGCATGGTTGACCTTATACTTTTGAAGGCCACAAACTTTAGTTTTGCACTAGAGAAGATATGTAATGCTTTCCATAATGCATTTCTCCCATTTCAATTTTCTGTACTGATTTACTAGTTAGTGCAACCATGGAGGTATAAATTTATTTATATACCTCCATGGTGCAACATGGGTTGATACTGATAAACTGTACATTGATGAACAGAGCACTACAAATACTTGGAAATAATCTTTTTTTTTTTTAATCTTTATTTTTTTATTTTATAAATTTTAATAATTTTTTTATAATATTTTTAATAAATATTTGTTATTCAATCTATTCTTTACTCCATCAAAATGCAAATTGAATTGGTATCAGGAGAACTTTTGAAAATGAAGGCACTTGGTGCACCCTTTTGCATTATTATTACTTTATTTTTCCCAAACACAGTTTACTGTCGCATGTCCAAAACAAAAGCCAAATTGGTCACTAATATGCAAGGGGTTGGTTGAGGGGCTTGGGTTATATATGTTGAAAAATGTTTTGAAATGAAGACTCAATTGAAGCCATTTGGTGCAACTTTTTTACATTTTTGATATTATTGCTAAACAAAAAGTTGATATTATTGCAAAACAAAAAGTGTACAGGAGCTTACAGGTGTCCAAAACAGAAACCAAAACGGCCACTTTTGTAAAATTCATACACAGGGGGCCCTGAGGGGGAGATGTACCCCTATGAGAAGTTGGAAAATGAAAGCCCAATTCAAGCCCATTTGGTGGACCATTTTTACACTGATTTTGGTTATTATTATTCTTGACTCGTTTAATATATAATAGGCCCATGTAAAAGCAAAAATAGTGAGGCCTTTTTTTCCCTCTGCATCAAAAAGGTGTGAGAGCTCCTAAGCATGCTATAAAGCACCCAGGGTGCTACAGGGACTGTATCTTTAGATGTGTAATCTTGCAGAATGTGATGACATTTAAAAGGTCATTTTAATGTTCCAGTTGTGATGCATACTTTTTATTGATAGCACGGTGAAGTTGGCTTGAGATTCGAGATTAGAGATAAGACATTCGTTATTACATTGAATATTACACTTTTAATTATATTTCTGCATTGATCAAGTGTACTTGAGTAATATCAGACATATTTTAGACATTCAAAATTTTTGGCCCAATTTTGGCCCAAATTTTGAATTTAAAAATTTCTGGGCCAAAATTTATGATGTCCAAAATGGTGTCAAAATACTCTAGAACACTTGATCGATACATAAAAGTTGTTTTTAGGCCCAAATTCCGCCAAATTCGGTCAAATAACGAAGTTTAAAATTTCTGGGCCAAATTTTTTGAAAGTCAAAAATGTTGTCAAAATACTGTAGAACACTTGATCGATACATGAAAATTGTTTTTAGGCCAAAATTTGGTCAAAAATCGAAATTTTAACATTTTCAAAATTTCTGGGCCAAATTTTTTAAAGTCCAAAAATGGTCTGAAATTTTCTGAAATTACTCCCGTACACTTGATTGATGCATCAAAACGATTGAAAGTGTAATATTCAACGTTATACGAATGTCTCATCTGTAATCTCTAATCTCGAGCCAACTTCACCATGCTTTATTGATCCCCGATAAACATGATAAACACATTCAATAAATGTCCCAGTCCCCTGGATCAGTCAAGTTGATAGGCAGCTGTGCATTCCCAGACATGCATGTATTCAAAAGTGCCATAACTTCATTCACAGAAGACATATTAAAGTATACACTTTTAAAGGCAAGACACATGATCATCTAAATAATCTGTAAAAATACAGATTTGGTGTAAAAACAACAATGGAGAAAATCACACAAAAAAGTAAAATTTTGGCAACTTTTTTTGAGTGCATCATAACAAAAAAAAAATTACTTGTTTCAAAAAAAAAAAAAAAAAAAAAAATTGTTTTGTTTTTTGTTTCATCTTGAGACTTCATTTCAAGAACATTATTTTATTTGTTTGTTAAATATAAAAGGGGTATGACGTAAATGTATTTTGCATCAGCAGTTCCTTCCAAAACTTAAAACACTTTACACTTTTTTCATTGATGTATTTATTGAAGTTTTTTGAGGGTGTGAAATGAAATGAAACTTACAACTAAAGTATGATTATTTCCAAACAGATAATACCATATTTCATCAAATAAACGCCCCTGGGGCGTTACATTTTCCCAAGGGGGGGGGGGCGTTTATTCAAGGTAAATTTTAGAACGATAATTCCCGTTAAAATCTGGGTTTCCAATCCAGATTTTCGCCAAAAAGTGACGCTATTATTGACTATGTGGGCAGCTTGGTAAGCTTACTACACAAGATAGCATGGAAATATCTTGGTTGAAAAAAGTGGTGGGGGGCGTTTATTTGAGTGGGCGGGCTACTATTCGACGAAATACGCTATTCAGGGATTGATTTTGCTCCAGCATATTCCATGTACATTTAGCAATTTGTCAACTAATGCTAGTCTGTTATCTTCAGTAGATAGCAATATTTGATATTGGCATAACCAGTTCACTGATACTGATTACAATTTATGATGTGCTCAAAATTATAATGTAACTGTAGAACATACAACATAATTGACACTTCTTTTTGATTGTATATGGTCATTTTCACAGTAAAGGGTGTAACTTTTGATTTTTAGGGTCAAAATTTCAAACCACTTAAATATGTTTCTGTTTACTGAAATCGTGCATAGAAGCAACTTAAATTCCAGTAAAATAATGTTTCAAGGCTTAAACCTTTTGATTTCTGATAAAAAAATTGACATTTCCATAACATTTTGGTTAAAATCTAAGAAAAAATGTATTTTACATAAGCTCAGAAAATTATGACATGAAAGCTGGAATACATGTGAAATCCCATTCCAAAGTAAGTCAACAGATATAAGTTAAATTTTATACCATGTTTTGCTATGTTTGTAATTGCAGTTTTGAAAATATTTAACATCAAGTGTCATTTGCAATGGAAATTTCCCAACCTCAAACATATTTTTTAAGTTTTAATTGGGTTCCTAAAATAATTTGAATGTCTAACTTCATGTACAAATACTACTTGATGAAAGGAACCTCCCAGCCAAGTTTCACAGAAATTGGAGTTATTTTTAGAATTGGCAATTCAAGCGATTTGTGTTTCGGAGGCTTCAGTTAACAACACAGGTGATCATAAAAGTAAAATATTTGGCTAACTACTACAAGTTGACATGAAAAAATAGGTAAAAATTATCACAATTACCAATTTTCATGCTTTGCTTCTAAGTATTGAATTTCAGTTGTGACAAAAATTAAATTATCACAGCAAGTCATTTCTTTTGTTTCGGAGGCTTCATGTTAACAATGGTTAAACATTGCAGAAGTAGTTTTTTTGAAAACAACACTGTTGGGATCATCTAAGCTGTTCTTTTCTTGTGTGTATTGAATCAATGATTCTATGCGGCAGATATTGTAGATTTATCACATGTTAATTTTTTCACTCATTTGTTAAGTATGGTGTTAACTTGCATGTGAAGCCTCCGAAACAGGCTTTTTGGGGTATCAGTATATTTTTCAAACATTAACCATAATATCATTTTTTTTTAAATTTATGACATTCTGCACATATCAAGTAACAATTATAATGCAGATATCAATAAGGAACACGCCAATTTAGACATGCATAGATGATAATTAACCTTATTGTTGTTTCGGAGGCTTCATTTGTTTCGGAGGCTTCAATTGTTAACGGAAAGTTTGTATTGGGTCCCATTTTCAAACGGTGATATATATCTCCACGATTTAAAAACAAGTGACTTGAGGATCTACTTTGCTACATTTTGATAAATAGATTGGATGAGCTCTTTTATTTATATTTGCCCAAGCTTGCTGAACAGTTTGTTTCGAGGCTTCAAAAGTTAACGGAAAATCGGCTCTTTGAAGTCAAGATTTTATAAAAATTTTAAAAGCTTGCAAATCGACTAATTTTTGTTACCCATTTCAAGTTAAGATATCAACTGTTATGAATCAAGAAGAAGTGAAGAAATAACCAAGAATTATGAACCAAAGCTATACCCACAAAGTTAGTTAACAATTGTTAACGGAAAATGAAGCCTCCGAAACGACAAATATCGAAGTCCGGTTCTCAATAATACAGGGCTGTTCACAATTAAATCTAATGTGGCAGTGTTTACTGAACATATGACCATACTTTCAGGATAAGAAAAATTATCCATGAACTAACTGAAGAAAACACAGGGTTTTACAAAAAATGTTACTGTTTTTATAGTTTTTCAAAATGGCAATATTAAGTACATTTAAGCCTGCTAAAACTGAACGCAGTAACTCCTGAAGAGGATTATGCTACCCAAGGTAGCTGCTAAGTAGATGACTTATGTGGCCAAAATCATGGAATTCTGTACACCCTTTACCGTGAAAATGACCATATTACATCCACCATCCATTATACACAATGGCCCACTTATTTGTCCAAATGTGTCGCATGAGATGAGAGTCGCCTAGGGGTAGTTTTTGAGAGTGCATTTTTTAAATGTGGAATTTCCCGCAAGTGATTTCGTAAAATTAGATCTGATTTCCCAGTTACAAATTTATGGTGTATATTTGGGAATTGGGATTTATATGCATAACACCAAAAAGCTATGGGAATTCCCAATTTGTTACATTCTGATGTGGATCTGGACAGGAAATGAGATAGTCTTTTGACATTTCCTGATGGGAATTCCCAATCAATATTGAGAGGGGACAGGTGTGAGAAATCCCAATGTCATGGGGGGGGGGTGGAAATTTCTGAATAGCCCAATAATAGGTTGTAATAGCATCTGAAATGCAATGAAGGGTTACACATTATACGCAGAGCATTATACAAAGTTACGCATAAAAATTTCGCGATACATGCACATTCTCACTTCCGTTGTATATATGCATACACCCTCATTCTGATGTATACAGTTTGAAGATATTTTAGTAAAAACATGATATTTTCTCCTTATAAATTACACATTTGTCATATAGAATAGAACAGTCGAAATAAAGGTTGCTGCAGTATCCTTTACACACAACTAATGTGTCCTCGGCAGTAAAAACTTACATAATGGGTTCAGCTGCTCCTCGGATATTATTTACATTTTTACTTTGGACACATCATTTGGGTGTACAGGAGCTGCATTACTTTTTATTCTTTATTTCTTAATTTACAAAATTGTTTGCTAGCTGTAACAGGTGTTTCATTAGCTGTGGCTCTTGGAAGATGAAGCTACAAATAAATTGTTCAAATCAAGGGAAATATGTGATACGATCAAGCAAGGAAATATTACGCTTTGTTTCCTCTTGTTTTGGAAACTTTTTAATCGCTTATATCTTTGAAACTGGTTGTTCAATTTCAATTGGGTTTTCTGCAAAATGCAGCTTTGAAATTGTTTTTTATCATACTGTAAGTAACTGAAAATTTAATATTTCTGAGTTCCGACTGAGTTTGCTTGATCACATCACATATTATTCCCATTTGTTAGCAACTTCATATGTTTTGTTTTGAAGAGAGGGAGAGAGAGACAGATGGCTGTGTAGATTTACTGACATATTATTTACATAATCATCATAACATGATTCATCATATCAAAGGTACCTTAAGTTGGAACAACCTGTATAAAATATAAATCAAATAATCATATTTTCGACAGTATTACCTCAAGTTTAAAAACCAAGATATCATTTTAAGGGATCTAAAATGAGCGTTTATTGCGTTTCGACAGTATTTTTTGTGGAACATGAGAGCACCTCAGACCTATCGAATTGCATTCTGAATACGAAGCATGTCTTTCTGATATCAAATAATTTTCATTTTTTGAAAATCACAATATAATACAAATTTTATGACAAATTATAAAAATTTGATATTTTTCAAATTTTTATATATAACAGTCCTCGAAGTAAATTATATAAATCTAATGATATATTCTTAAAGTGTATGTAGCAGGTAGGAAAAGCCGACGGTCAATTGAAATTTTGACCTTTCATATTGAAGATATGGATTTTTTCCCCAAAAGACCTAATTTTTTTTGGTGTTTTGGGGAAAAAATCCATATCTTCAATACTTAAAGGTCAAAATTTTCAATTGATCGTCGGCTTTTCATCTCACCTACATACACTTTAAGTAGGGATAACCATCAAAATTTCATGTTGTCCCAATTGCTACAAAAGATTGTTTTCTGGATAGAACTCATCAACAGAAGTATTTTGGTGGTTAAATGGTCAAAATCGGTCAAAAACTTTTCGAATTATGAATTTTTAAAGTTTCCCATTCTGACCGGTCATTGGAACGAAATAAAATGACATGGTCCAAAAATAGCAATTGGGAGCAAAATTGGCATAAACATATATTTACCTTTATATATTTCTTTATTTTAACATATATGCAAACATGAAACAAGCATATTGTGAAAGTATCAAAGGGTTTCTTATGAAATGGCACTTTACTAGTCAATGGCATAAAGTATTTTTTTTTTTTTTTTCATTGAAATCATGCATTTAGAGAACATTTGCCAAAAATCATCCAAGATGGCTGATATGGCACAAAATCAAAATTGCACTTAGTCTAGGTGAACTTTTGTTCACAACCAAAATTTCAATTTTATTGGGTTTAATATGACCAATTAGTAGGTGTATGCAAACAAAATCTTAAAGTGTCATTGAAGGTCATTGACTCCTTCACAACAATATAGGTATGCACTTCACTCATCATGCTCATGTGTGACCTCTAACAAAAGGTGCTGGTTCACGTAGTATTCTTCATTCAAACCAATTCAATGCATGACCTCGGAGTCACCTGCATGACTTTCAAGGGCTATTTTGAAACAGTTATGGTTGCACATTCAGGTATTTCTTTTGAAAGTTCTAAACAAGGTATAGCCAGCAGCAAGTTGTAGATGGTATAGGCCTAAATATAAGAAAACGTTTAGGGTTGAAATCAGGTGAAAAATACATCGAATGAGCACGAAACTTCACATTTATGTTCAGAAAGGTGTCTTCTTAGCATGATTCGAAAGGAGTATGGAAATTCCAAAGGGAAGCTGGTGATTTAATTTGTAACTCGAGATCTACTTGTTCATATTTTTTTCCTTTTTACAGAGGGTATGATAGAGGTATTACTGTCAACTCTGCCAAATTACAGCTCAGTAGGCCACATTTTTCACCTGATATTATTAATCTGAATATTTTGTGCCATTCTTGAGCAGTGCTGAACTCAGCCACTGGCAATTAAACGCACTGTGGCGATGGACCAATTTTGACTCGCACTTATAGGAAAATGAAATAAGTTGTGTTGCTGTAATTTGCAAGATAGTTACAAAATATAATTGGCATTCACTTTCCCAATTTTTACAGAAAAATATTGATAAATAAAAGAATGAGATCAATTTAGAAATGTCTGTGCAAGCAGTGCACAGTTGAGCTCCTTGCATGTCTATGGGAGCGTTCTAATCAAGTTGATGGTTCATTGGTCATCCCTACTTTAAGTATAAATCATCAGATTTATAAAGTTTACTTCAAGTACTGTTAAATATCAAAATATCAATTTTTAATGATTTGCCATAAAATGTGTATTAAATTGCTAATTTCAAAAAATCAAAATTATTTGATATGAGAATAACATTCTTCGTATTCAGAATGCAATTCGATATGTCTGATGTGCTCTAATGTTCCACAATAAATACTGTCCAAACGTTCATACCCCAGCCCTTAAAGCTTGGTCTTTATTCTTTCAAGTAAAGTTATACTGTCAAAGGGACCCATATTGACCTGACATGTTACATTGTATGTAGTACTGTAATCGATAAGCTTTCTGGGTATCGATATGTCGGGAGGCAAACATCCGACATGTCGATACTATTATCGATACTCACGCAGTTTGAAACACGGATTTGAGTTTACCAATTTTATTATCAGTAAGTTCCAGAAACAAGTTAACAACAAGTGTATTGAAGCCTAACAGCTCACCTTGGAATTGGGAGACGGTAATTTGAGTATTTGACGGTAATTTATTTGAGACCTGATTTGAGATAATCTAAGCGTGTGTGCCATGTCGTTTGTGTATCGATACTGACATTGAGTGTTTCGACATGTCGGAAGTCTATGTATTTTCCGACTATCGATACTTACGACAATCGATTACAGCACTAATTGTATGTAATAATTTTCAAAATAGCTTGATCTTTAACTCTCTTCACGCGGGTGTCGACTGCAGACGACATGTTTCAAATTCTTTTATTTTTTAATTCAAAAATTTCAGAAATGTAAATTTTCATGACCATATTTGGAAACAGCATGAAAAATGCATTAAAATGAATACAAACAAGCCTAGTATTGGTTCAGTAGATCTTAAGATAGCTCTTGATATTTTGAGAAAATATTTCAAAACTTCAACTTTTTCCGTTGAAGCGCATGGCTAGCATGCAGAGCATTAATATGTTGCACTGATCCCGGCACTGATCATTAGATGGGGCAGTTGTGTGTCTTATAGGTCTCTAGATACAAATTAGCTTGATCTCATATTGCACTGATTTAAGTGCATGGCAGTCTTGTCCACAGTATATAGTATTTCCCTGTATCAATATCATTGGAAATTGATGCACCAATTAAAGCATATTAAAACATTTTCATACAAAATAGATTAGTATTTCTTTGCCATAAAATGTTAGCTTTTACTGTCAGATATATTCCCTTTTAATTTTGAGCTGAATAACTAAGGCAAAGCAAAGAAAATTGGAATTTACAACCAGCGCCGATATGTTGATGATACATATCACTCCTTCGGATGTGTTACGGCACAATCCTTGTTGTTGTGTAGATCACCGTCCCGCACGCCATGTAGGCCTACATTTCCATCGTAATAATAAAATGATGGTTCCTGCGTTTTATTCAAAATCTCGGATTTTGAGAAAACTACAGCACCTAGGGTATTGATATTTGCAGGGTATCTTGGTTTAATATTGAAAAATATTGAGGCCGTCCTCCGCAGCAAATGTTATAATATGGCTTTAACACAGTCTGAAATGAGTGTAATAGAGTTGTGAAACTACATGATATGTTCTACATGTATATAGGCTAATGGAGAGAAAAAGAGATTGCCACAGATTGTGATGATGATACCAGCTGGTGTGCAGAAAATTACTCATAATGCTGAGTAACTATTTATACTTCAACATCACACCACCAGTTTGGATTGGAAATTTCTGTAGTCTGAAACGTTTCTAGATGTTTTTATCTACAAGCCATGCATACTATCGGACACATTGAAGCTCGGGTGCTCTGTGGTTTGCTACATATAGAAATTGTGATTTTTTTTGGAGGGGGGAGGGACTGAAACTAGCGGTGTGGTTTAACATGGTTAAAACAGTTATGTTATTTTTTAATACATCCCATCTGTCAAATCAGACATGAATTAATATATATAGGCCTATCTTATATTCATATATACCAATATTCTGTTTAATATCTATATCAACTTATACTATGATCAGCTCTTAATAGGCGGGAATTATTCGGTTTTGTTACTGCACGAGTCAATGAAGTTCCAACTTACGCACACGGAAATTCACAAAAGCATGCGTCATTCACGCAAAGCGCAGTTCGCGTAGGTGCTGCGCCTAGCTGTGTGTACGCCATTCTGTATCAATCCACGATGTTATGAGTCCCGCCTATTAAGAGCTGATCAAAGTATAAAAGGGCATTTTGTGATCCACTGCCTCATCCCCCCACTTTTCTCATAAAAAGTTAAGATGTTTATACCACTGGATACGTCTGGCTACATAATGTTTATGTATCCAAAAGTTCTTGCAGATTAATTTGTTTAGCGAAAGTACTACCAAACTGAAAATTTTGTTCAAATTCAATAGGCCTATACACATAGTAAATTGCTGCATTCAGATATTTATTAATATCCATTATTTTTTGACAAATTAGTTTTAATCATAACAATGCCTAATAAATAATAAATAATTTATTTGCTACAAAATTACCCTACTATATTTTAACTTAACTTAAGTTCTTCTTACATATCTGATAATGTATAATGTGCTATGATTGAGACAAAAGTAAAATTATAAGCACTTACAAATATATCACATTCATATATTTATATTTAACAACATTTTACTCAAGTTAGACTATCTTTTGAATAAAGTGCTCAATCCCAAAAGGGAGAGCGTATAAAAATTCAAAGAACAGACCTTCCAGAATAGGTAGTTGTTACTCTGAGTTTCATGCCTAAAAGGCAATCGTCAGACGACACGATGAAATGTTTATATTTATACATCATTTTATAATAACATTTTTCAGCTTTCATAACAAGACCTTTCAAATAATTTTTTCAACAAAATGTTGCAGTTTTTACTACAGAATTTATATATACCTTACTCAGATGTTTCTGACCAGTACAGATCCTCAATTTTTGTTTGTTTTAAAACTCTTTTTATCATAACTAAAGCTTTTTCAAGACAAATAAGACATTTCAAAGTAAACTTCAAATGGTTTTTACATCATTTTTGCCCCATTCCAATTTTGGAGGAGCGTAGAGCTCATTTGTGATATGATCAAAAGGAATGAGTCACATGTTGACCCTGGTCAAAAATGAGTTTTACACATGTTTCTAAAGAGGACATTTAGAGCTTTCAGAAACTGAAAACCCCATGTTGATACGACTTTTCTTTGCAAAGTTACGTCAATTTACCAATCGCTGAAAACAATACAAAACAAAAGAATTTTAACACTTTCTTTGCCAATATCTCAAAATCAATGTTAGCAACATCCGACTCATTTCCCTTGATCGTGTCACATTTGTGCTTGAGTATGTCTCAAGTACAGTTTCAATAAAACCCATTAACTTAAGGGTGGTCTGAACCCTGGAATTATGGAAACTTTCGGGCCTCATAACTGCTAAATTATTAGCCTAAAGAATATAAAAGTATACATTTTTAGAATGGAAATGACTTGATGAATTCATCTGTGAGGTCTAATTTGGGCCAAAATGCTCATTTTTAGAGAAAATAACAAAAAACAGGTTTTTTTTAAATTAATTTTTAAAAACTAGATAAAAATATCTAGGGACCGTTTTTTCATTTTTTTGAATTTTGACCAACTTCACCAAAAATATTTGAAATTTGGGCAAAAATCAGGCTTTTTTTGACCATTTTGGTGCAAATTTCTCAAAGTTGGTCAAAATTCAAAAAATAAAAAACGGTCCCTAGATATTTTTATCTAGTTTTTAAAATTAATAAAAAAAAATTTTGGCCAAACAATTTTTTGTTACGTTATGCGAAAAATTTGGGCCAAAAACCTGTTTTTGTGATTTTCTCCAAAAAGAGCATTTTGGCCCAAATCCGACCTCACAGATGAATTCATCAAGTCATTTCCATTCTAAAAATGTATACTTTTATATTCTTTAGACCAATAATTTAGCAGTTATGAATCCCTAAAGTTTCCATAATTCCAGGGTTAAGACCAACCTTAACAGTATAGGATACTTACATGTTTCAAAATGAATAAATAAATAATTCAACCTCTAAATGTTTATAATACTATTTTCATATTTAGTGTCTCCGCTTTTCTTGGCAATGTCTCTAGCTGATGCTGAGTCAAGAAATGATAATAGTCACCCGTGCATAATAATTGTAATAAGCTAAGAAAATATGGAATAAGTTTCAAGTTTATGTTGCCATTATGCTTCCCAAATCATCATACTTTAAAAAAATAATATATAGTTAGTTAATTACATTATGGAATGCAATTTAAAAAAAAAGTAAAATCCATATTCCTAAGCAGGGTGTATACTTTAGCTGGGAAATATCTTGGAAATTACACAATTTCTTATGTATTTCTTGCAAAATAGTAAAATTTCCTTGGAATTGGAATAATAAAATAAATAATAATAAAATAACACTTTTTGGAGCACCTGATCAAACAGTCAAAGCACTGTACAAAATAAATGACTTTATGTTACTATCTAATGCTAAAATCTTACGCTACCATCTTATGTCACAATCATTATAACACACTCATACAGTGAAGCAAAATATACATTATTAAAAAACATAACAAGAAAACCAGGAACCTATGCAAGGCAGGAATATGGATTCACCATGTTATCCAATATCAGCACTTCAAAAGTACTGGTAATAATAGTATTATCTACCTTTGGTAAACACCAATACTTATTGCACCGTTGTCATGATGTTAATAATGCTATTACAGTTATTGCAACAGTCCTACATGTATATACATGTACAGTCCAACCTCTTATCCAGACCTCTTTTATACGGATCTCTCTATTTCAGGTGCATCCTTCGTGTAAGAGAACCAAACAAATCCCAACTCTAATCCTAACCCTAATCCTACCCTAACCCTTACCCTAACCCTATAACCTTAATTCCTAACCCTAACTCTAATCCTATTAGTATTTCGTACTCTCTTACACTAAGGATAAACTGAATTTGATGCTCTGAATGCTTACAATGACATATCTATATTGCATAAAGCACTCAAATGCCATCTTTCATGTTATTACCCCATGTTAAAACAATCTTTTGTTGACCAAATTTCAGTACTTGGGACAGACAATGCAGAATTACATGTAATTCACTTATCCAGATTTTTCATTTATCCGGACAAGGTTTGGTCCCATCATGGCCTGTATTGGACTGTATTTAGACCTCATTGTGGTTCCTTCTTCTCTGCCACCTCTGTCACTTTGCTATCTTGGGTGTTTTCTGGTGTGGTAGTAGTGGTATCCAAATTGTCAGGTATCTTCTTCACCTCTTTACTAGCGTCTAGCAGTGTGGTTCTTTCTCCTTCATCTTCTGACACATAGGCAGCCATCATATTCTATGCAAAATAATTATAGAGAAACAATGGAGTAATCATGGTAAGGGTACATATGTGGAAGTACCATCCTAATGCCAGTTCTTTCATGAAATGTGAATGGGTCCATTTTGAGCCTGTTGAGGGGTAGGGACCAAACTGACAAACTGACAAGCAAAACAAAAAAAAATGGCCCACCACTATGCCACTGGACTCATGTCCATTTTTATTTCCAAAAGTTAAATTTTGGTAAAAACAATTATCTCTCAGCAGCACAAAGCCTCATCTCCATAACACATGTTTTTAAAAGTTATAAGCCAGTGTAACAAGCTCTCATCGTGAAGTTTTATATAGTGGTCCACATCTTAATCGCCTTTTTCTCAAAATGGACATAAGACCTTGTATTTCTGATCACCTTTGTCTCAAAATGGACATAAGACTTCATGTTTCTGATCCCTTGATGTGTCAATGCAATTCCAGTGGCATGTGCAGCACATTAGCCGTGTTCAGACGCATGGGTTTACACCCGGCGGAAGGTCGGAGGATGGTCGTGGTAAGCACTAGTCGGCGGAAGGTCGTGGGAATTGTCGGAGTAGTGCCAGTGTGAACGCTAGTCGTGATAAGCTCCTCCGACCTTCCCACGACCGATTTACTCCTGACTCAAACACGACCTGGTGGGTCGGAGTAGCTGCCTGTGTGAACAAGTATAACACGACCAGTCGGAGTAAGGTGAACTTTCACAATGAGCTGGTGACTTTTTGTTTGCTTTTTGCGAAATATCACCATTAAGCAAGATGCCATGTTCATCAATACACCATTTCATACTTTTTCAGCATTCTATTTGCCGCAGAGCTCCTCGCTGTTGAGCATGTTGATGGGCAAACAGTAGTGATGCAGGGTAGGCGTGGAGAAATTCGTAGTAAAATGTCGAAAAAGTATTTAAAGCACAATAACAAATTGCGGCTGACAAAAAAAGTAAAACACTGTCAGCAGCAATTTGTTTTGACCAATAAATAAACAAATTTCGAATTGGAACTCGTGCCACTTGTTGAAAGCAACAACATATACAGCACTGCAAGTTACTCGGAGTGTTCAATGGTCCCCTGCGAAGGTTTGTTAAATATGTCTGCGAGCCCATGGTAAAGTGGTCGGAGTAAGCGTGTGTGAACGCGTGCGTGTGAAATTAAGTAAATTCTTTGGAATGCCGGTGTAAATTTACGCGACTAGTACCCACGTCTGAACATGGCTATTGAAAGTGGGGGCAGGTTGTTCAGTTCCCCCGAATGGAGTCTGATTAGGAGTGTAAGGTGTCAGTCATTTTGGGGGACCAACAAAAGTGGAGATCCCAGGTGTCCCCCCACCCCACCCCTTTGCGCATGCCACTGATGCTAGCTGATCTCCAAACAGGACTATAAGGCAGCAATAATTGGGCAATTGACAAAAAAAAATCCAGATGAAAATTCAGAGCATACATACATACAAAAGAATTATAATATCTGAAACTATTAAATACCTAAATTGTATTTACTCATTTTACTCTAACCACAAAACAAAATGTGACACCAATGCAAATTGGGTGTGGGGTGGGGCGGGGGATTGCGTGGGGTGTGTTTGTGCACTAAAACCGTTTGGTGATAATCATGAAGATGCACAAATTGTATAAGAAGGAAAATCAATAGTAGGAATAAAGTTTTGCTTGCTTGCAAATATTTATTACTTGACCAATTTGAATTATTCTTTTTGTCGAAGTGACAAAATATTTGTGATTTTATGCTGAAAAAGGCAGAAGAAAGTTTAAAATTTGAATAATATACATTTTGTTGGCATTTTTTTTAAACAAACCAGCAGCCTTTCTCAACAGGAACTTTTTACTTAAAGTGACTTTCAATTAGAAAATAAAAGATGCGCCGACATCCACTACTCAAAATATTGGCCAGCCCATCCATTATGGCACGATATTGGATAGGCAAAAGACAAAATCCTATCTTTTAATTTTCATTCTTATTCAGTTTAAGTATAATTTTTTTATAAGTAAAAGTGTTTTACCAGAAAAAATAAAGTTACTTTTGTAAGTACATCCCTGCTGTTTTAAATGAACAAAACCGTCACAAACATCTAAGCCGCCAAACCGTGTTCTTAATTTGCGCATGTGTATTACGCGAACGCATTAATCACACGATCATTGAGGATCTATAAGCATGCCGCCATTGCGTGTCAGCGCACTCGCTGTCTTATATGACTATCCGCTATCATGTCATAATGTATAGGTGAAAACCCCGGGGTGAAAACCAATCAAATTGCTTGTATTCTTGACAAGACGTACCGACTGAATTAGAATGTGGCTTCATGTCATTGAAAATGAGAACACAGTTCACTTAATACAGAAAAAGAAAGAGGAAACAAGAACTCACCGAGACATTCTTCAAGTAGTTTTTCACAAGCACACCTGTACCATCAGGTAAAGCACCATCAGCTGCCATGTAAGAGGGAATCCTAGCATTGATGAACACATTTAACCCCAATGTGATAAGCATTGTCACTATGTGCATCACAAGAGATAACACAAAATTGTAAGGCTCTCGCACTGTTTTAAGTCCAGAATACACGGTTATGACATTCCAAACACCACGCCATAAGCATACCATCATGATGAATGCATAGAGCCAGAAAGCTTGCTCCCAGAGAATCTGCCTCCATTTTGATGATGAGGAGGAGGAGGAGGAAAGTTGTTTTGATATTTTCGAGGCAGGGAATTGCAATATTACAAGGATCCAGAACATATTGTAGCCAATTATAACAGTAACCCATGCAGACAGTTCAGAGTTAGCAGGTAGCAGGTACAAGTCAAAGATATTAAAAGCACCTCTCCATAAACATATAATGAGGTACTCAATAACAAGCGCAGTAACTAAGGCATCGCCAATATATAGCAGTTTTTGCTTCAAAGTACCATCATTATCTTGCGGTTTGATCATAAAACGGGTCGTTTGGTTACATGGTTTCTGCTGACAATCAAGCTGTAAGTTCATCGGCATTGACACACCGCAGTTGAGGCTCCTTAAACAACATAAACCGATGAGACCTATCGTAAGAGACAATCCTGTACTCAATTTCCCATCGCCAATAATGTACCAAAAACTGACCCAAACTGACATCCGTGCGATAAACACTAAATACATCTCCGCACGAAGGAAAATAGCGAGAAATGCAGGCGATGCGTTTTCTGGTGATACGCATGGTCTGATTGGATGTTGTATGAGGTATGTTGCAAACGTTATCGTGCTACCACAAGCTAACACTATCCAGAAACCGGTCGTTACGTGCTCTTCATGTGATGCTACTTCAACAAGGTTAAAGATAAACTCCCAAGTGCTAACCCATAATGTAATAGTCAAAGGAGTGATGATGAATGCATTGAGGAGCACATCCAAGATGAAAAAATACCAGCTTTTGGATGTCCAAGTTGGAAAACGACAAATCGTCATGATGGTGGTGGTTGACTTGAGAGTGATTCCTCCCACAGCTGTCCCTTTTGATTTTCAATTATGTAAGTTAACAGGTTGTCACCTATCTGTATAAATCCAATCCTGTTGGTATCATACCACTAATAGAGCAACTCACAGGCAACTCAATATGATGCATCCATCTTGGCAGTTATTCATTTCACTAATTGAGTTGGCCCAACGGATATTACCAATTTTATAATAGTCGGATATAATGATTTTTTTCATTATACCAACATCCAGTAAGACGCTACGTAAGAGAAAGGTCATCAACTTTTAATTTGCGATTAATTAAAATTAGCATCAGTGTTTTAGTTTGCTGATAACAGTTTGCCCTACTACTATAGAGTAGGTGTGGAACTGTCCCATATGTTAGCTGTCACACAATATGTCCAGCGAAAGCCAATGACTTTTTCCTTTTAGTCCATAGTACAAACAGATCAATTTCTGTAGTCCAAACTGATTTGAAAGATGATCGGATGTTGCAAGCATGAAATGGTACAAACGCTGGTATCCCTGGTTCCTATGTATGGTAGGCTATCCGTAGAGTGATTTGGCACCAATTTTGATGACTTGATTTTATTTCACTGGAATCTGCACAGAAAGAAAAGAGAAATAATATCATGTAATTTGTTGTCCAAAAACAGATGGGAAAACAATCAGTTGGTACGATGATTAAAGATTTGTAGTGGGTTAATATTGCATGCATCACTGCCTGTCATATGTTTATTATTATTTTATTATACTGCACCATGCTCCATACAATAAAATATGAATGAAAGATTAAATAATTAATATTTAGTTCAATTGCTATATACATCACAATCACTTAGTCATTGACCCATAATTAATTGTGTAATTAATATTGATACTGTTAATATTGTTTTAATTGTAAAGCAAAATTCATTTGTCAGCTTGCTACAGAAAATGTGGTGTGTGTGGTGGGTGTGTGTGGGCAGGGAGGTGTTTGGTTAGATAGGTAAAAGTTATAGGTCCTTTTTGCAGGTATTATGAAGCTAAATTGGGGAATTAGCCAAAGGAAAAAGAGAGCAAAGGTACCGGATTTGGAGTCCCAAGGGATGAGGGAAAATGAACGGGAAAGGAAATGACTAACACGAAATGAACCAAATGAAACGGAAATAAGTTTAAGAATTTATTATGCATTTACATCATTAGACAAACGGATCAAAATAACACATGTTTGTATAAATAAATCTTACCCGAGTCACATTGCTGAACAATAAGACTGACGGACACACTCACAGGACTTGAGATGGCATAAGGTCTTTTCCTTTTCTACAGCAGCAAATCCATTTTTAGTAAAATTCTCTGCTGTGATACTTTGCCACCTGATAGATTTTTACAGAATGCCAAAAGTAGAAACCACTGCGCTTCATCACCCCGCCCCCCTTCCCCTATATTCTTACACATCCCATCCTCATGGAAGGTGGTATGTAGATTTATTTCATTTAGAATGAGCATTAAGGATGGTCCCATGTTAAATTATAGTCCAAAATTGATGGTTAGTTAAGCCATATTAGAGTGCCATGTAAAACCATTGAGCCCAAACTTTTGTGACACAAAATAGTATCCAAAAAACTGCTCTCTTTGGGCCAAAGAGAGCATGTGTTATGGATTACTATTTTGTATCACAAGTTTTGTGATATTACTAAAAACTCATTTTCATTCATTGTGATGAACAGCACATGTTTCAGTTGGCTAATTAGAATGCTCATGAAAAAGTTATACCAGCCTGTACCAACCTGTGCTGCTATCTTCAGTAGACAGGAGCATTCCTGATGTACACATTTGTAGGAAGACACATAGTTATACTAGTCACGATGTCCTACCTTCTTGCATGCAGTTCAGAAATCATCTTGTATAATAATAATCACTTTGTATGTCAAAAAAACTTTCTACCACCACCTACATCCATGTTGCTTGTATAGACTGGGTTTCAGGAATATTGACTGAGCTAACTGAGACACTGTGTAAACTTTAATCAATGAATAGACTGTTATGTCATTATGCACACTATCACATATATGTCTGCTTTTCTTTTTCCAAGGCAGGACATTTGCAAATATGTGACCTTTTCATTTTTAAGAAGTTACACCTGCAAGCAGCTTTATAATTGCATCCCGGGTTGCTGAAAAATCGCAGGTCCAATAATATAAAAAAGTCACCCAATTTTTATCCTAACCAACTGTTGGTTTCTATGCGGGACAAGAAATAAAGTACCAGAAATCGTGGAACCCAATGTTGAAAAATTGCCCTATTTTTTTCTTAATTATTGGTTTCTATGGGACAGGAAATTGTCAAAAGTCGCAGGGAAAATCTTCAAAAATCACCCAATTGGGCTACCAAATTGTGGGTTTGGCAATTGCATCTTTATCACTTTTATAAATTTTATGAGGTGTTGTTTCTATTCTATTGATTTCACCATAATTTCCCCAAATAAATGATAAGCTGACTTGCTGACACTAGTATAAACACACTAATTGATTGCAAAAAATAGATTTACTTTTTACTGAATTGATCCAAGGACTTTTGACTTCTTTTACTCTTGTTAAAAAGGAGCACTTTATTTCATGCATGACAGCATGATGACAAATGACAATATATGTGATCCATCACATCAAAAGGGGGCTTATGTCAGCAAAGATAAAAATTGAGTTTTTATAGATGAGTTGACATCTGAAGTCAATGCCTGGCAGTATGCACACGCATCATCACAATTTCCATTGTTTTTTGCCTGGCAGTATGCGCGCGCATCATATTTTGTTCAGGGTTCGTGTTTTAAAACTCCCGCCACATCACAATAAGGCCATTGAACAATGTAGTGGGATTCACTCAAGCATATCGATATACCAGTCCCTTGCCTTTGTTGATAAACATTGAGGTCAACTCATCTTTATTCATGCAAAATTGTATTTCATAAGTTTACTTTAAAATGACACCTATCCTTTTAGAAATGGTCAACATAGTCAATGCATTCACTTTATATGAAATACATAAGGTAGAAGTTTCTTTTTATTTCCTTATTCGCCAGCGTTAGCTGGCTATGATCTAATTCGGAGATCGTCTTTGTTTGCTAAAGAGATTACGGGTACTAGCATTGGTTTGAATTACTTTTATGGAACTTTTTATGGTGAAAATATATAATAGACCTGTTATTGGATTTGTAAGAAAAAGAAAGTATGTTTTGCCGCTTCAACTAATGAAAACAGTGAGAATTTCAAAAGTTATGGTTTGAAGGAAATATGACATTAAAAGTTCATGCCAGGCCTATAATAGTTTCCACAGCATATCAACGAAAAGAAAATTATAGAATCCTTGTTATCAGGCGTTCTTAGATTTACATTCGCAGACCTCCTGGAGATCAGCACAGCATGAGATGTGAGTGTATTGATAACATGATTAAAACCTTTATGGACGAAAAGTCAAAGTAAAAATATCCTATAATCTGTATCGTTTTATGGATAAAAATGACTCAAAATGTCATTTATGAAATAATTTATATCTTAAACATCAGTTTTGTCTTTTCAACGGGAAAAATTCGATGCAATTTCAGGGCCTATTTTTGATATGGGTATAATTTATATACATGTAGGCCTATTATAATTGAACAATATCAGTCTTTATACATTTTATAATGTGCTATATTAAGTATAAATTGCGTAATTAATATAAAATTAATGTGCATGTATAAGGCAAGTAGGATGGCAGTTTTTAGCCAATTAACTAAAAACTGCATTTCTTTATATTAATAATGAGCTAAGGGTAGCCTAAAAGGCAGAAAAGACAAAAAGACAGAACAATTTGGAGTAATTAATTGACAGGAAGTTATAGGAGTTGTTTGGTTTGCTGTTTCTGTGTGCATGTTCTCATCATTGATGGTTTGGTGGACTGTCATGAAACATGATGGATCATAAAAAAGAGTGATCCTAAAAATGCCACCAGCCAAACTAATTACAAGGCATCTTCTGCATTGAAGCTGGCTTTCCCTTTAAAGGGAATTTTTATTTAATGCTTAATTTCATCAATATCTTCAATGTATGCTGCTGACATAAGCCCCATTTTAATGTGTCTGATCACATATGACCTTATTTGCTTAGTTGTGACAAACCTATACTATGATCAGCTCTTAATAGGCGGGAATTATTCAGTTTTTGTTACTGTGCGAGTCAATAAAGTTCCAACTTACGCGCGCGTAAATTCACAAAAGCATGCGTCATTCAGGCAAAACGCAAAGCATAGATCGCGTAGGTGCTGCGCCCAGCTTTGTATACGCCATTCTATATCAATCCACAATGTTATGGGTCCCGCCTATTACTAGCTGATCAGAGTATATGAAGCTGTACCCTATATCTTGGTGTGTATGAACTAAATTAATATTGTTTTATTTTTAACTTATGAAAAGCACATAAAGCAACAAATCACATGAATATTAAATACTGTGAAAATTCCATCTGTTATTATATCTAGACAGGAAATTTTCAGCCAGTTGAATCGTTAAGTCTTTAAAGCAACAATGTGCAATTTTAATAGGTATGTCACAGTGGCTGCACAATAATTCTGCTACACTGTGCATGCAAGCATAACAGTGAATTGAAAAGGGCGCGCTTCAAATTTGGCCAATTTTAGAAAACATCCATGTCGATAAATGAATTTCTTCATATGCTTCATTTATCCAAATTGTTTGAATTTTTAATATATGGTGTGTGAAGCCTTCCCGAGGCTACCATCGGGTCCCCCCAAATTAAAAATTGTTTTGTTTAAGAATTACTGCCTGTTTTTATGGATTTTTGAAGATCGCTCATAAATCAGTAAATATAGGCCTACTGAAGTAAAGGAACTACCACCATTTAGCTGAAATACTAATCTTTCTTAGCATGTAAATTAATTCCGTCAACAACAAATGAAACACTTCCCTAAAACCAGTTGAAGCAAAACATTAATCAATGTTTTTTTTAGGGACTAATTTTCCAAACCACAATAGCTCTAAGCCATTGTGTGTGTCCAAGGCCATACTATTTTTGTATACGCGGTACAGTAAAATTGCTGTTCATTTTACCGATTATCCTCCCATGTTAATCCAGATGACAAAATGTTAATTTAAAGTCTCATTGCAACTGAATTTTAATTTTTACTTTTCGGACTTGGCTTTGAGTAATGGTGACACATACCATAATTACAGTAAAATGAAAATTATATTCCAGACACCGTCAAAATGTCAAACTTTTAATTTTTTTGTATTGTTTTTAAATAATTAACTGCAGTTCATTTATTCAACCTCATAACAGGATCATACTTAAAAGATTTATGATGAATGAACAGACGTTCATTAAATATTGAAAAAAACCCAAAATTACTCATGCCTAATTTGCATAATAATATCATAAATACATAATTAGCTGTAATTACCTAATTTGCATAATTAATTACTTTTTGTGTATTTTTTGTCATCAATTGAAAATTTTGTTTTCTGTAACGAAGTCAGGAAAGATAGGCATTTAACATGTGCTATTTAAATTAACGCTGTTTTTCCAAGCAAGCGTCCAAATAAACCTTCAAAATCTCGAAATGTGCCAATTTTGTCATTACAGCCATTTGTGGCAGGATTTCATTCCATCTACGAGCATCTTTAAATTGACATTACATCACAATGCATTGACCGATTTCAATTCTGTTTTTTGATTTTTGATGCTTTAATAAAGCTTAATAATGTAGGAACATTAAATAACGTGTTTCTGCTGCGATTATTTTTGAAGTGATATACCTAATTTTAATAAAGTATAGGTTCTTATTTGTTTTCCCACAAAATGTTATTGTTAGTTTTCACTGATAACTTTTATGTCCCCTTATAATTTCGAGCCATCAAATTTGATGTGTGTATGCCCATCCTGCATGCCGTACATTGTACATACTGTGTTGTGAACATCACGAATAGGCGGTTTACTAAAATATCTATTGTAATAATTAAATGCTGGTTCCTGCTATACAGCACATAAAGTCTTGATTTTTGCAGGGTATGTTAGTTTAATAAAGTACATTACAATCATGTAAAACTTAATTTAATTTATAAAAATATTGAGCAAATGTTACAATATGGCTTTAACAGGAATTTGTGTTATTACAATGATAGGTCAATATCATGCTATAGTTTATAGATAAAGTATAGGACTTAATAAATACTTTGTGATACTTCTAGCGAGATATCACAGACAATTCTCAAAATAAGATAATATATCAATCTGCGATATTATAAGGCATGCCGATCATGAGCTGATCAAACTATACTTACTGTTCATACAAGATCTATAGGCTTTCCAATTTATGTGCCTCACACATTTACAGAAGTGTTGTCACATATTTAGGGCTCATCATGGTGTATACACCGAAAAACAGTGTTGCATATATATACGTGATGATAGCTTAGTATAAGTGTAGAACCAGGTTGTTATTTTTTTTGTCACCTAAAGCTTAAATCTGTAGTGCCAATGGAAGATACTTCCGGCCACATTTATATCAGGGTATCTGGATCCCACAATTAGATTATTTTCACTTTCACTGTTTTTGTTTTGGAATGCCAGTATATTAGCCAAAACATGAAGAACCTCTGGGCTTGGGTTTAAATAACTCTAAGACGAGTATTAGTAGGCCTAATTTCAAATGGTTTGATGGCAGGAGTATATACCTACATTTTCATTAAAAAAAAAAGCTAAATATGTTACAATTTAGGCAAATCAAATTATGGTCATCAAAGGAAATTTAATGCATGGTGAAACTGACACCATTATTGGTAAAGTGTTGCTTGTGTCAGTTGACAGGTAGGGGAGAGCGTGGAGTGTTTGCCCCTATTATTTTCTGACCAGCCTAGCGATGTCAATTTTAAGGTTAGGGATGACCTGATTAGCCCATGCGAAAGCCCTATGTCTTGGCTATATACGACCAAATCTCAGAACTATAGGTCTTACAATAGCAACAGGATAGAGCAAACAATTTTTTTTTTGCAAAGTGGCGAACTTGCCCCATGTTGGGGCAGGTTCGCCCATATGGTAGAGAAGTTCACCCTAAATCAAAACAAGGTTAAAACATTGCATAACAATAACATATTCAATACAAACATTTAGCAAGAGGCATTCATTATCTTCTGAGGAGTTACTAAATTTATTGCAGGGGTAGGGGTCAGGGTAAAATGTAGGGGTCTAAAGTGAACTTAAATGTAATTTTTTTACAACTTCGGGGGGATTATGGATTAGGATATAAATGGTGGTATGAGTAATATTGATACCACATAACTTTAAACAACATGCTTTTCAGTAGTTTTACCTTGTTTAATGGTATAATTATCAATATTTTGCATAATACGCTGATGGGACAGGTCTGCCCACCAGTTTGGAAATATAGGGCGAACATGCCCCATCCTCAAAGGGGCGAACATGCCCCTTGTGCACATCTTTGTATTTTCCCCAGGGTATGCAAAATTCAAATTGAATGCCGAGTTTATAACTGCATTAAATCTCTGACAAATCCCATATGTTTCTAATAGATATTTCCATTAAAACCATCTGCATTTATGTATTGATGATAAGGGCTCTTTTTGAAATTCCCTTACACAGGAAGGTGTGCGCCATCCTGCAGCTTTCCTATGCTAGCCTTCTTTTGTTAAAATCCTGTGTGATTATAACACTACAATTAGCCACTTCACTGACTTAAATTAGGAGCGCGCTTTCCTGACCGAGCTTTCCTAAGGCGCGCTTAGCGAGGGGAATCCTGCCTTTTTTCTGTGTGAAAATGTGGTAGGGTATTTCAATATGAGCCCTAACACTACATCATTAATGCAAGAAAAATTTACGTTTTCGTGCAATTTTTTTCTTTTGGCTGCAGTTCGATGAACACGTTCCTATATGTCGTGTAGCTAATATGAGAAGTTTATAATGACATATAATATCACCTAATTTTGCCATCACTAAATTACACAATAGCCGTAGTGCTGAGAATCAAGGGGTGGGCGAACCTGCCCCTAGGGAGAAAACACTCCCCACTCTCCGCTATTAGGAAAAAAAAATGTGTTGCCCTCACCGACTGACCCTGAATCCTGAAAAAAAAAAATTCTGGAACGATGATTTTTACAGATATATTGAAAATCTAAATGTTTTCCACTTTAAAACGAATGTTTTATAATTTGAAAGACTAGTCTTAAATTGATTGTCTAAGAATTATCCAGTAATCAAAATGATGTCTCTCACAGAAGAAGCATTATTTAATTTTTTTAAACTTTATTTTTAAAAAGGAAGGTTTGAAAATAAGTAACCAAATTACCAGTCATCCTGATTTGTCATATTTAAGGGCAACACAACAATCACATTTTTGCATTACTAAATGCAGAGATGCCAACCCTCCCTATTTTAGAGGGAAAGGGAGACTCCCTATTTTTGTAAATATTTGTGTCCATTTTGACACCCAAATTTGGCAACCTCCCTACATGTATTTCTGGCAAGTTTTATGCCATTGAAGTTGCATGTAATTTTGAAAACCTCCCTATTTTTTGTTTGAATCCTCCCTATTTTTTGGATGTTAATATGCAGGGAAAGTAGTCTTTGTTTGCATATATCTTATGTCCAGTTCATCATTTACAAAGTGGACAAATATCTATTTCTCCTCTACAACCATCTTGAAACCATCTCTAATGAATTTGCCAACACCAATTCTGTTAATATTAAGACCAACAAAGTCTTTGAACTCTACCAATAACAAAGTCTTTGTTTTTCCTTATTCTGAAATTTTTAACCCTTGTGTATATATAATAGAGATTTGTACCTTTCAGAAGCTTTATTCCAAAAACAACCCTGTGCCGTGCCATATGTAGACAAGACTGGGAATTTCTGCAGTGTCTGTTTTTCCCATAATTTTTATGTAAACTGTATAATGACCAGCTCCAACAAAACCTGGAACAAGTCGCCAGACATTTTTTGAGTTATAGGCTTTCAAAGATGACATTCCTATAAAAAAATTAAATTTTGGAATTCGTAAATTCATGGTATTTGACTGTGAGACTTAGTGGACTTTCAAATCCTTGGAAGTACTTATTAAAAAGAGGGTTATTTAATCAATAAATAACAGTTGAACTGTGATAATCCCTATTCATTCCTGCGTAAGGCAGGAAACTAATTAGCCCATTACAGAATAGCAATTTGGCAAATATCAAGGTATCATTTACAAAATTATCCATATCTTGAAAAGTTTTGGTATCATTTTAAAGCGTATTGTCTAGTGCTTATATTTTTATTCAAATCATGAAATGTCAAAAATGTGACTTGTTCCTGCTTTTGTCAGAACGGGTCACATATATTATAATAATTGGCTATAGACGAATCCAATGTCACGCATTATTATGTTTTGATGAATCCAAGTGTGTGAAAATATTGGATCCAACACATAATAATGATAAAATTGGATGCTTTACGCCCGATATTTATTGGTCTCGCTATGAGTTTTTAAAATATTGGACGACCAATAAATATGGGCTCAATCGATCCAATTTTATACCATTCCTGCTCCTGAATGGCAGCCATTAAGCCGCAACAGGTACCCAACTATCCCACCTAAAATGTGGGATGATGCGGCCTTGAAGGGTATTATAAACTGCATTCTATCACCCGTGTAACACGTAGACAAAAGAATGATGACAGTTTACAACACAAAAGAATGTAACATCAAATTTTAAGCAGGTTTAATCCACCCAATTGGGTACTCACAACACCTGTTTGGTGCATGCGGGTACCCAAATATGGCCAACCAAATCCTGACCATGACTTGGCTCGTTGGATTCGTCTATAGCATATGGTGCATTAAGCAGTATTCAGACTTTTTATTGTACATAAAATATTGTATGCAACATATCTACGTTGTTTAATCTGTTGCCATTCTATTTACAGTAATGTTTAAGTTCTAACGAATGTTTGATGACGTAAAATCGATAATATATTTCTACTAGATATTATATGTAACATATTATTGATTTTTCGTCATCAAACATTCGTTAGAACTGAAACATTACTGGAAATAGAATGGCAATAGATTAAATAACGAGATATGTTGCATACAATATTGTACGTAATACTCGGAGTCTGTGGAGCGCTTTACGCATTGAATCACATTACTGCGTGATTCAGTATATCAAAGCCTATGATTGTGCTATCTATTATGTTATGCCAGGATCATAGGATGTAATGTTGATAAAATATAGGGCATGGGGGAATGGGGAGGTGGGATAAACCCACCAATATGGTATGGTCCATACAATCACCCCCCCCCCTCCTCCAGTGTTTACGCCTGTTTGTGGGTTTCTGACAATTAACCTCATATTTAGCCATTTTAGTCCTCAAAATGCCAAATTTTGCGCGCTTTGCTCGATTATATTCCACTTTTGCACTATATTTCATAATTTTAGCTTCAATATGGCAAAAAAGTTTGCAGGCTGTTTGCGCGCATTTGTACCATAAACTTATTTGGTCGCCTAAAGGTTCTGGATTCACTATACTTCAAGAAATGTTTTCCAACCCCTATCCCCCCAATGTCAAAAAGAAATTTACGCCACTGATAGAATGTAGGAAGTAGTTGAATCTTACCTCTGGGCAGTTATCTGTTTCCTACAAATTTGTTTTACAGGCTCTCATGTTAAAACACACTTGTGTCCTGATGGGACACAACCATATAGCTAAAAGGGTTATAACCATGATGGCTTAGACCTATAGACAGAAACAAAATTAAGATGGAGAGCCACCTCCAATAAATTAATTTTACTGTCAACATTTAGATTCAGAGAAAGGAAATTCTTAATCCAATCCTGAAGGTTTTTTTTTTCAAATACATGTATAAGCTTTTTCAATTTAGTTATTTATTTTAGTCATATTACCAGGGCAGGCCAGTAATAAAGTGGAAGTCACATGGTATACATTGTGCACTGGGAACACTATAAAATACATATGAAAGCAATAATTTAAAATTCAAAAATATATAAAATTACTGTGCAAAGTTTGACAATCAAATATAAAAACTAAAAGAGGGATAATGATAAAAACTAAACCAATGAAGATATATTGATTGTAATTAACACACATGGCCACAGAGAACTTATATATGCACACATCCACCCCTTCATGCATCGTGTACCACCCAAATAACATGCCTACACTCACCCCTCACAAATATTTTCATGGTCATCAAGTGTTACGTCATTTTGGTTCACTTTTATGGACAAATTTCCCTCAAAATATGCAACACAGTAAAACACACGCATATACACCCACACCTCACTCAATTGAATATACAAACCCACACAAACATGATTATATAAAATTATAAAATGCCAAATTTATAGTTTGATCAGCTCGTAATTGGCGGGCCTTATAACATCGCGGATTAATATCAATATATTTTATGTCTTGTGACATCTCGTCAGAAGTATTACAAATGACTATTTGAAGTCCTATACTTTGTTTACTCTCTTCAACACGCAAAATATAGAAAAGATAGATCAATTATATCCTTTTTAGCGTGGGTCTACGTTTCGTCATAGTGGTAAAAGCGTAACAATTCCCGCCGATTACGAACTGATCAAAGTATCAAACACTTTAAATAAATACAAGATAATAATATTAATAATAATAAACACTTACAGGGTGTGATAACTGAACAAAACAGTTCCGCAATGTGCTATAGAAACAGATGTACTTTCAATAATTGCAACTGTATACATATCTAATGGACTAATTGTAATTTGGAAAAAGTGGTAATTTTTGTGTGTGTAATTTTTCGCTCTTTGCCGATTTTGAACTATTTCGCTTGTTTTTAATTTCGCGATTTTGAATTTTCTTACATAGACCTATATTATTAAAAGGACATATTCGCATGTTTTTATTTTCGCGGTAGCTGTGTTGTCCGTGAAAAGCGTGAAAATTCATGTACCACAAAAATTTCCACTTTTAGAGTACATTTGACAGACAATTATTAGAGTATTATCATTATGGTATAGTGCTGGTATTATAAAATTGAAATCTGACAATAAAAACAGTGTAGTGACTCATTTGTATTCTTCTTATAATTCTTCTCATTATAAATGTATTATTAATTATAAATTGATTGGTTGTTTTGGGTGGTTATTTGTGTACATTACAGGGAAGAAACAGAAAATAACAAAGAAAGACACAAAATCACCAACTTTTCTGGTGCAAAGCAACTCATGATAATTGAAATGTGAAAAAAACGACGTCAAAAAAAAAAAAAAAAGTACAATAGATAGGCTTCTCGACCGGAATCATAAGTTATAGTATTCTTATGAGTATGTCATCGGTTATCATAGTGTTGGCGTAGCCAGTCTCTGTGTAAGCCATTTCATCAGATGCGACTATCAGTCCTGATGATGTCAGAGACACATCTGATGAAAGCTTGACTGATGAAATCAGAAACAAATTTGCAGAAAGCTTGATCACTTGCACTTGCACAGGGAGCTGAAGCGCCCGCACTTTGTTAAAGATCATGTAAAATCAGCCATTTTTTTTGCCGATTTTAGCCATGAAGCCCCCTCATAACTCTGAAAGCTCCTCTGAGCCTCCCCGCTATATTAGGCTACCTAGCGGGAAGGAATTTTAAACCTGACTTCTGGCAGAAAAACCTAGGAAGCACATATTCAATGTTGCGCCAGAATTGATTGTTGCGCCAGAAGGTTGCACTACTCATCAGCTCTCCAAATTATACTAAATTCTTGCTGATCTAGCTTGAATTTCATCTTGAAAACTTGACAAGTGTTTGTTATTAGTGTTGTGACAATAACTGACTGGATATTTTGCCATTTCACTGCTTGTTTTGGCTGTTTGGGGAACATTTTCCATCACATTGGAATCAAGCTAAACTGAAAACACAGTGTTTTGCCATTTTATATACACAGTGTGTAATTTCCAGTGCCAATTGATTTTTCAGTGGATTGGATATTTTTTACACCTTGCTCTTCACTCATGGCCAATTTGCTATTGAGAACTTTGGCTATTTTATACATATTGATCAATATCATCAACATGATCAATATGAATCCTTTATGTTATAGCAGAGAGGAACTTTTAAACCTACAGCCTTCTAGTGGTAGTCCTACTTGTAGAGTACCAATAAATGTGTATAGAACACTAAGAAATCTGAACATCTGTAGTGTTGAACCTACAAGAAGGGGATATCGTGCTTTCAGTAAGCAACAGCATCCTATTCCTACCATCATCACCAGCAGAATATCAAGAAATCAAAATACTCATCCTGCCCATGGAGTAAACTTATCAAACTTAAAGCAGTTACCAAGATCTGATGCAGTACCAACGCAACTCGATGTCTGCCTTTGGAACCTACAATCCCTGCGAAATAAAACTGTAGAATTTACTGAATATGTACTGCAACATGATATAGATATCATGCTTGTGACCGAATCCTGGTTGTATAATGACGATCATGTTGTCATAGGCGAATGTACACCACCGGGTTACTCATTTTTGAACATACCAAGACCATCAGGTAGATGCGGTGGCATAGCCGTTTTGTTCAAGAGTCAACTCCAGCTTCGCTTGAGACCAACCACAATCTCTACTACCTTTTTCGAATTTGCCTGCATTACTGACAATGTCGGTCTCCTTAACCTAGTTGTCATATATCGACCCCCTCCATCACCAATAAATGGTTTTCGGCAATCTGACTTCATAGTCGAATTTGATAGTTTTATGGATGATGTTGTGTTATTCCCAGGACAACTGCTACTAGCAGGTGACTTTAATGTGTACTGGGATGAACAAGATTTTTTTAATGATACGGCGACCACAGCGACCTACCCTCTGCCACTCCACAACGCTCTTCCGACCTCTGATCCAGGCAAAGAGGCCACATTCTTGATCATGTGCTATGCTGCCCTGATGAAAACTTCATCCAAGACTTTTCAGTGCATGAAAATCCTTTAACATGGCATCACTGTGTCCATTTTAAACTAAACTTAGCAAAACCGGTACCCCAGCGTGTCACACAAACTCTAAGAAATTATAAGAGCATTGATGGTGCAGCATTTTCACAGGCTTTAACTGATCACCTGAACCCTATTCCAAATGTTAATAACCCTGGTGAGCTGTACAATTGGTACAATGGAACTGTATCTGATTGCCTTGATGAATATGCTCCATCTGAATCCCGAACCCGGACTATTAGAAACCGTCAACCATGGTATAATCAAACCATCCACACTGCTCGTCAAGACCGCCATAGAGTAGAAAGAAAATGGCGTAAGTCACGATTTGAGTCCGACCGCCAAGAGTATGTGACTGCCAGAAATAATGTCACTAAATGTATTGTCGAAGCTAAACAGTTCTATTACTCTGATAGACTTTCGGGAGCAAACACAAAGACTGTTTTTCAAACTGTGAACAGTCTCCTAAACAGCAATGTTAAACCCTTGCCTGTCCACAATGACCCTAAAGACCTGGGAAATAAATTTGCCCAGTTTTTCAAGAGTAAAATCTATAAGATTCGCAAAGAACTTGAATCTTCATGTGGAAATGTCGACCCCCTCTCAGTTTGTTGACAGTTGCCCTGGGTCTTGCGAAGTTCTCTCCCAGTTTCGCCACATGACCACTGACGAGATCCGCAGAGTAATCGCAAAGGCATCCAATGCTTCTTCTGTGCTAGATCCTCAACCAACTTGGCTTATGAAGCAGTTTGTGGACATCAATCTAACTGCCCTTACTACCATAGTAAATGTTTCATTACAGACAGGTGAATTTCCAACTCTGGCACACAAGGCAATTGTGAAGCCACTGCTAAAAAAGCCATCTTTGGATAGAGATGACTTAAAAAACTACAGGCCTGTCAGCAATTTGAATTTCACTGCTAAGTTGATTGAGAAATGTGCTTCCTCCCAATTAGTTGATCACATGGATAGCAACAACCTCTCTGACCCGATGCAGTCTGCGTATCGCCCAAAGCATAGCACAGAAAGTGCTTTGATCAAAGTGAGCGACGACATCATCAATCACATCGACTCAAAGAGAGTTACCTTTGTGGTACTCCTGGATCTAAGTTCAGCGTTTGATACGGTGGACCATGCAATCATTCTGAACCGCTTACAGAATCGTTTTGCTATCACTGGTTCTGCATGTAAATGGGTGCAATCTTACCTTAAGGGTTGGACTTCTCAGGTCAGCATAAATGGTCAACTCTCTGACCCTGTTTCAATGGATTTTGGCGTACCCCAAGGATCGGTCCTGGGTCCCCTCTCTTTCTGCATACACTGTTCCGATAGGTGACATTGTTCAGAAACATGGAATCAACTACCACATTTATGCAGATGACTGTCAATTATACTTATCTTTTAATCCCCGGATTCCTGGTGACAAGCAAAATGCTCTTGACAAAATCTCAAGTTGCATATCAGAAATCAAAGCCTGGTTAACTGTGAACTATTTGAAACTCAATGATGCTAAAACCGAGTTTTTTGTCGCTGGTTCTGCCTACAACATCAGGCATCTTCAGTTAGCTGACATTGAACTCACTATTGGTTCATCAAAGATCACGCCATCTACAGTCGTCAGAAACCTTGGTGTCTATTTTGATAGCACAATGTCACTTAATTCTCACATTGACAACCTTCGCCGCTGTATTTTATTCCACATCAGAAATATCTGGCGAATCCGGAGATTTATTGATTCAGACACATGTCATCACACAGTTCGTGCTTTGGTCATTTCACGCCTTGATTACTGCAACGCGCTTTATACTCGCCTGTCATCTAAGAATATGAGCCGTTTGCAACGCCTACAGAACAGTGCAGCGCGTGTTATATATGCTGTTGGTCGTCGAACTGAAGCTGCGCCATTAATATCAAAACTGCACTGGCTTCCTGTGGCACACAGAGTAACTTTTAAGATCTTGCTTCTTGTGTACAAGGCACTTCATGATCAATCACCTGCTTATATTGCTCAAATGTTCTCTTATTATGTTACTGCTCGCCCACTCAGATCTTCAAATGATCCTTCACGTCTTGCAATTGACAGATTCAACTCTGTTGCTGGAGAACACAGGTTTCCTGTTGTTGCTGCCAAAGCATGGAATGGTCTACCACAACACATCAGGGGAGCCTCATCTACAATCACTTTCAAGAAACTCTTAAAAACACACTTGTTCTGACTTTCTGGTTGTTATTGCTTATGTATTTTGCTCATGTTATTTTTGTAAACGCAATGTTGCTTTGGCGAATTGCGTCCTAAGAAACTTTTGTATGTATATGTATATGTATGTCCTTAATTCATTTTCCCAAAATAGAGTTAGCAAGAGAATGATCACATGGCCTGAATTTGTTCATGATGTTGCAGAATTTATATTTTGTCACATATTAATTTCTTGTTGGTTTTTGTGCTTGCTTATCCCATCAGAATCTCATGACTACTCACAGAGACCAGGCACTAGTACCTCACATGCTTCCAACACAGAAGAAGACTACCTAAGGTTAACCAATCTCAGACTTGAACAAGAACTGGATTTGGTGCAGAAAGAACGACAACAACTTCTAGAAACACTACAACAGCAAACACAGACTCTAGGGAAATTACAGAGCGTCCAAGCATCGTTGTCTCCAGCACATAAGACGACATCGCCAACTCAGGGTAAAAAGGAAATCAAGCAATTGCAGCAGAGTCTACAGATGAAAATGAGGGAAAATGAACTGCAAGAAGGTAGCTATGATATAAGTCTGACTGAGGATCAATCATGACTGGGGAAACTTTCTAGTTGGGATATAAATCTGCTGAATTAATAGCAAAGATGGAAAAGATTGGAATATTTTACCAGCCTGATCTCTTCTAGCAGCCCATGTAACTTTTGAGGATCGTAGGCCCATATTGTTGTTATGATCAGAAAAACGGAAAACACTGATTGGGCTGTTCCATTTAAAATCCACACTACCCCTGTGGAAAAATTTAGAAATATCTGCTACAGGGGGAGTATGAATTTCAAATGAAATGAACACATTAGTAGCTCCATTTGAAATTCACCCTCCCGCTGTGGAAGATTCAGGTTGAATATTTCTCAGAGGATGTATGAAATTCAAATGGAACTGCCTAACATGTTCATTCCATTTGAAATTCATACTACCCCTGTGGATGATATTTCCAAAATCTTCCACAGGGGTAGTGTGGATTTTAAATGGAATTTGTATCCATATTTGTGAGCATAAAAAACCTACACATTTATACTTGCATTGTACAAAATTACACTGTGCAATATATTTCAAAGTGTTCAAATGCAAATCGTTTGTCAGAGTTGTAATTGACTGACTTATATTTTATGTATGTATTAAATCTTTTTAATTATTTCACAGCAGAATTCTCTGCAATAAAAACAAAGCCAAGTACATCTGGAGTGAGGTGACTACACTATATTTGCAGTCACATTTGTATTCATTTGGAAATTTTCCCTGCAATATCTTTCTTAGGACAAATTGTTGGTCGCAATTATACTGTCTGCTCTGTTTTATGTGATTTTCAAATCTTTATTTTATACTCTTTTCACAGCGGAGTATTCTGCAAAATTAGACGAGGTAGTCAAGAAATGCGAGAAGTTCCGCAAAGAAAACCAAGTTATAAGAGAAGTAAATGATCAGTTACACCATGAAAACCACTCATTAAAACAACTGTCAACATCAATCAAAGACGAAACTGGTAAGTATCATGAGCAGTGCTCGAAATAAGTCGACATCTTCAAGGGCAATTTGGGCCCTTTGGTTTGAAATCTATGCACTACTGATGATCACATGAAAGGAATAATTACAAATGTTACACACAATGTAATATGACTGGTTCGCTTCTTATTCATGTGTGCTGCCAGTTCGCAGTTCAAGGCTCTCCTTGCACATTGTGCATAATGGTAGAACCGTGCAAGTAGTGAATGGGGCCCTCATCAATGTTCACTAAAATTTTAATGTAGCATGTACTGATACATTTCTTACACTAAAATCTAAAGTCTCTCAAATCAATGACAGGTAATTCCATTGATGATGTTGAAGTCGGTATTTAGTTGACTATTAGTGACAAAATTTCATGGGCATCATGCAAGGCAGTGTATTGATGGGCCTGTAGGGATGTTCACTGGCTTTTGGCCCAAGGGCCCATCTTATTGAGTCTTTGAGCACTGATCATGCTGATGTACCATAGAACATCAGACAGTTTATTCAGACTATACTTTGATCAGCTCGTAATCAGCGGGCCTTACAGCAATTTTCTTAAATAATGTAATTCAAATTGTATATTTTTGTGTGTGTCTTATCATGTGCAATTTTTTGCCTAAATATTTAATTCTGATTGTTTTATATGTGTATTTTTATATTGTAATTTATTGTATGTAATTTGGCCCACGGGCCACGAATTGGCAATAAAAATAATATCAATCAAATCAAATTTTTAATATCAGTATATTTTATTTCGCTCCATTTCGAGAATTGTCTTGTGACATCTCGCCAGAAGTATCACAAATTATTAATTCAAGTCCTATACTTTGTCTACTTTATAAAGACCCCTTTTTATCCTAACTCTCAAATATCAGTTGGCACACTATTAAATTGTGTACATGTTGTTTTGGAACTTCTGAGTGTACATTGTGATTAGTGCATCTCCCCATGCTGTAACTAATAAATCGTGCAATAATAATATGATTCTCGTTTGTTTACCTAGGTTGGTCTGTAGGGGACAAACACTTGAGTCCATTGAAAATCCATGGTTCAGACCTATGCAAAATGCATGCTAACTATAGCCTGTAAAAAACATGCTGGCCAGGGGCGTAGCCAGCTTTCATTGTCAGGGGGGGGCAAAATTAAATTTCGGGGGGCACAGACGAAAAAAATTGTAAAAATGATATTTTACACTATTTTCGCCCATTATCCGGCTGAAAAGGGCTTTATCGTTACAATGTGCACGCGAAGCGCGGAAAAATTTGTATTTTACACTATTTTGGCTCTGAATTTTGCTAGAAAAGGGGCTCCTTGCCCTTTTTCTTTTCCTTTGCCCTTCTGATTTTCTCTGTCATTTTTTGTCAGAGGGGCACTTTTTTCTTACATTTTTGTCAGGAGGGGCACTCTGCCCCACCTGCCCCACCGCTGGCTACGCTACTGATGCTGGCCCATGCAGTTAAAAAGAAGAAAAACTAGCAAGAAATAGAAGGAACAACTAGAAACCACAGTTGTGTTTGACCAAACACGAATATCTATGCCCGTGGCCCACACTCTCTCTAACACCCCACCAGACCATCACTCTCTTATACTCCACCAGACACTCACTCGCTCTAAAACACACCACCACACTGGCCCACACACTCTCTAATACCCCACCAGACCCTCACTCTCTCTTATACTCCACCAGACACTCACTCGCTCTAAAACACCATCAGGCTGACCCATACTCTCTAATTCCCCACCAGACCCCCACTCTCTCTTATACTCCACCAGACACTCACACGCTCTAAAACACCAACAGGCTGACCCATACTCTCTCTAATACCCCACCACGCCCTTCTCTCTCTTATACTCCACTATACACTCACTCTCTCTAAAACACCACCAGGCTGACCCATACTCTCTCTAATACCCTGCCAAGCCTTCACTCTCTCTTATACCTCATCAGACCATCAATCTCTCTAAAACACCACCAGACTGGACCACAATCTCTCTAATACCCCACCAGACCCTCCCTCTTATACTCCACCAGACACTCACTCGCTCTAAAACACCACCAGGCTGACCCAAACTCTCTAATAGCTCACCAAGCCATCACTCTCTCTTATACTCCACCAGACACTCACTAGCTCTAAAACACCACCAGACTGGCACACACTCTTTCTAATACCCCACCAGACCCTCACTCTCTCTTATACGCCACCAGACACTCACTCGCTCTAAAACACCACCAGGCTGACCCAAATTCTCTCTAATACCCCACCCAGCCATCACTCTCTCTTATACTCCACCAGACACTCACTCGCTCTAAAACACCAACAGGCTAACCCATACTCTCTCTAATACCCACCAAGCCTTCACTCTCTCTTATACTCCACCAGACACTCACTCGCTCTAAAACACCACCAGGCTGACCCAAACTCTCTAATAGCTCACCAAGCCATCACTCTCTCTTATACTCCACCAGACACTCACTAGCTCTAAAACACCACCAGACTGGCACACACTCTTTCTAATACCCCACCAGACCCTCACTCTCTCTTATACGCCACCAGACACTCACTCGCTCTAAAACACCACCAGGCTGACCCAAACTCTCTCTAATACCCCACCCAGCCATCACTCTCTCTTATACTCCACCAGACACTCACTCGCTCTAAAACACCAACAGGCTAACCCATACTCTCTCTAATACCCACCAAGCCTTCACTCTCTCTTATACTCCACCAGACACTCACTCGCTCTAAAACACCACCAGGCTGACCCCAACTCTCTCTAATACCCCACCCAGCCATCACTCTCTCTTATACTCCACCAGACACTCACTAGCTCTAAAACACCCCCAGATTGGCGCACACTCTCTTTAATACCTCACCAGACCCTCACTCTCTCTTATAATGCACCAGACACTCACTCGCTCTAAAACACCACCAGGCTGGCCCAACTCTCTCTAATACCCCACCAAGCCATCACTCTCTCTTATACTCCATCAGACCCTCACTCTCTCTGAAACACCACCAGACTGGGGAATACCCCTTTAATCCCAAAACATTGTGTCCCTTTAAGCGGTTAACCTCTTAACCCCATTGTACGTCTTGACGTATATTTGAAGCCTTCATCATTGCAAATACAGGTAGCTACCAAAATGCTACCTATTATGTATACACTGTGTTAACCGGTCGCATTCTAGTTTGCTTTTTAAAGCATATGAACTTTGACCTCTGGGGTTGCGGCTAGCATAGCATACTTCTAGGGTCATAGGCCATCATTGTTCCAAGTATGAACCCTGAGGGCGCTATAGTAGTTGAGCTAGAGCTGTTTGAAATTTTACACATATTGCCCCCTGTAGCCCATGACCTTTGACCTTTGGGGTCGGGTGTACCCTAGGATGTATCTAGGGGTCATGGGCCATCATTGTACCAAGTATGGGCCCAGGGGCTACTTTAGTTCCTGAGCTAGAGGGGTGCAAAGGACTGATCTTGAGAAGGAGGAGAAGAAGGAGAACTAGAAACCACAGTTGTGTTTGACCAAACACGAATATCTATGCCCGTGGCCCACACTCTCTCTAACACCCCACCAGACCATCACTCTCTTATACTCCACCAGACACTCACTCGCTCTAAAACACCACCAGACTGGACCACACTCTCTAATACCCCACCAGACCCTCACTCTCTCTTATACTCCACCAGACACTCACTCGCTCTAAAACACCATCAGGCTGACCCATACTCTCTCTAATGCCCCACCAGACCCCCACTCTCTCTTATACTCCACCAGACACTCACACGCCTAAAACACCAACAGGCTGACCCATACTCTCTCTAATACCCCACTAAGCCTTCACTCTCTCTTATACTCCACTATACACTCATTCTCTCTAAAACACCACCAGGCTGACCCATACTCTCTCTAATACCCTACCAAGCCTTCACTCTCTCTTATACCTCATCAGACCATCAATCTCTCTAAAACACCACCAGACTGGACCACATTCTCTAATACCCCACCAGACCCTCTCTCTTATACGCCACCAGACACTCACTCGCTCTAAAACACCACCAGGCTGACCCAAACTCTCTCTAATACCCCACCAAGCCATCACTCTCTCTTATACTCCACCAGACACTCACTAGCTCTAAAACACCACCAGACTGGCACACACACTCTTTCTAATACCCCACAAGACCCTCACTCTCTCTTATACGCCACCAGACACTCACTCGCTCTAAAACACCACCAGGCTGACCCAAACTCTCTCTAATACCCCACCCAGCCATCACTCTCTCTTATACTCCACCAGACACTCGCTCTAAAACACCAACAGGCTGACCCATACTCTCTCTAATACCCCACCAAGCCTTCACTCTCTTATACTCCACCAGACACTCACTCGCTCTAAAACACCAACAGGCTGACCCATACTCTCTCTAATACCCCACCAAGCCTTCACTCTCTCTTATACTCCACCAGACACTCACTCGCTCTAAAACACCACCAGGCTGACCCCAACTCTCTCTAATACCCCACCCAGCCATCACTCGCTCTTATACTCCACCAGACACTCACTAGCTCTAAAACACCCCAGATTGGCGCACACTCTCTCTAATACCTCACCAGACCCTCACTCTCTCTTATAATCCACCAGACACTCACTCGCTCTAAAACACCACCAGGCTGGCCCAAACTCTCTCTAATACCCCACCAAACATTCACTCTCTCTTATACTCCATCAGACCCTCACTCTCTCTGAAACACCACCAGACTGGAGAATACCCCTTCAATCCCAAAACATTGTGTCCCTTTAAGCGGTTAACCTCTTAACCCCATTGTACGCCTTGACGATATTTGAAGCCTTCATCATTGCAAATACAGGTAGCTACCAAAATGCTACCTATTGCGATACACTGTGTTAACCGGTTGTACCTATTTTGCTTTTTAAAGCATATGAACTTTGACCTCTGGGGTTGCGGCTAGCATAGCATACTTCTAGGGTCATAGGCCATCATTGTACCAAGTATGAACCCTGAGGGCGCTATAGTAGTTGAGCTAGAGCTGTTTGAAATTTTACACATATTGCCCCCTGTAGCCCATGACCTTTGACCTTTGGGGTCGGGGGTACCCTAGGATGTATCTAGGGGTCATGGGCCATCATTGTACCAAGTATGGGCCCAGGGGCTACTTTAGTTCCTGAGCTAGAGGGGTGCAAAGGACTGATCTTGAGAAGGAGAAGAAGGAGAACTAGAAACCACAGTTGTGTTTGACCAAACACGAATATCTATGCCCGTGGCCCACACTCTCTCTAACACCCCACCAGACCATCACTCTCTTATACTCCACCAGACACTCACTCGCCTAAAACACCACCAGACTGGACCACACTCTCTCTAATACCCCACCAGACCCTCACTCTCTCTTATACTCCACCAGACACTCACTCGCTCTGAAACACCATCAGGCTGACCCATACTCTCTCTAATGCCCCACCAGACCCCACTCTCTCTTATACTCCACCAGACACTCACACGCTCTAAAACACCAACAGGCTGACCCATACTCTCTCTAATACCCCACTAAGCCTTCACTCTCTCTTATACTCCACTATACACTCATTCTCTCTAAAACACCACCAGGCTGACCCATACTCTCTCTAATACCCTACCAAGCCTTCACTCTCTCTTATACCTCATCAGACCATCAATCTCTCTAAAACACCACCAGACTGGACCACATTCTCTCTAATACACCACCAGACCCTCTCTCTTATACCCCACCAGACACTCACTCGCTCTAAAACACCACCAGGCTGACCCAAACTCTCTCTAATACCCCACCAAGCCATCACTCTCTTATACTCCACCAGACACTCACTAGCTCTAAAACACCACCAGACTGGCACACACTCTTTCTAATACCCTACAAGACCCTCACTCTCTCTTATACTCCACCAGACACTCACTCGCTCTAAAACACCACCAGGCTGACCCAAACTCTCTCTAATACCCCACCCAGCCATCTCTCTCTTATACTCCACCAGACACTCACTAGCTCTAAAACACCCCCAGATTGGCGCACACTCTCTCTAATACATCACCAGACCCTCACTCTCTCTTATAATCCACCAGACACTCACTCGCTCTAAAACACCACCAGGCTGGCCCAAACTCTCTCTAATACCCTACCAAGCCATCACTCTCTCTTATACTCCATCAGACCCTTACTCTCTCTGAAACACCACCAGACTGGAGAATACCCTTTAATCCCAAAACATTGTGTCCCTTTAAGCGGTTAACCTCTTAACCCCATTGTATGCCTTGACGATATTTGAAGCCTTCATCATTGCAAATACAGGTAGCTACCAAAATGCTACCTATTGCGATACACTGTGTTAACGGTCGTACTCTATTTTGCTTTTTAAAGCATATGAACTTTGACCGCTGGGGTTGCGGCTAGCATAGCATACTTCTAGGGACATAGGCCATCATTGTACCAAGTATGAACCCTGAGGGCGCTATAGTAGTTGAGCTAGAGCTGTTTGAAATTTTACACATATTGCCCCCTGTAGCCCATGACCTTTGACCTTTGGGGTCGGGGGTACCCTAGGATGTATCTAGGGGTCATGGGCCATCATTGTACCAAGTATGGGCCGCGAGGCTACTTTAGTTCTTAAGCTAGAGGAGTGCAAAGGACTGATCTTGAGAAGGAGGAGAAGGAGGAGAAGGAGAACTAGAAACCACAGTTGTGTTTGACCAAACACGAATATCTATGCCCGTGACCCCACCCCTTAACCAAGCACCCCCCTTGTCCCATCATGAAAACCTTTTGAAGTGGTCCAAGGAACCAAAATCAAAATGCCTACACATTCCCTTTTAAGGGAGTTTTTGTCAAGTGATCAGTTTTCTTGACGTACGATTCAGACCGTTATCATTGCAAACACAGGTAGCTAACAAAATACTACCTATTGCGCTACACTGTGTTAATATGTCGTACCAATTTAGCTTTTTAAAGTCTTTAAACTTTGACCTCTGGGGGATGTGGCTAATATAGAATACATCAAGGGTCATGGGTCATCATTGTACCAAATATGAACCCTGAGGGCGCTGTAGTTCTTGAGCTACAGCTGTTTGAAATTTTACACATATTGCTCACTGTAGCCCATGACCTTTGACCTCTGGGTCGATATTACTGCAGGAAATATCTAAGGGTCATGGGTCATCATTGTACCAAGCATGAACCCTGAGGGCGCTATAGTTCTTGAGCTAGAGCAGTTTTAAAATTTACACATATTGCCCCCTGTAGCCTGTCAGACCTTCGACCTCTGGGGTCGAGGCTACATTAAGTTACATCTAGGGGTCATGGGCCATCACTATACTAAGTATGAACCCTGAGGGCGCTATAGTTCTTGAGCTAGAGCCGTTTGAAATTTTATACATATTGTCCCCTGTAGCCCACGACCTTTGACCTCTGGGGTCGGGGGTACCCTAGGATGATGCTAGGGTTCACGGGCCATCACTATACCAAGTTTGGGCCCCGAGGCTACTTTGGTTCTTGAGCTAGAGGAGTGCAAAAAGTGATCTTGAGAAGAAGAAGAAGAAGAACTAGAAACCACTTGTGTTTGACCAAACACGAATATCTATGCCCGTGACCCCACCCCTTAACCAAGCACCCCCCTTGTCCCATCATGAAAACCTTTTCAAGTGGTCCAAGGAATCAAAATCAAAATGCCTACACATTCCCTTTTAAGGGAATTTTTGTCAAGTGATCAGTTTTCTTGACGTACGATTCAGACCGTTATCATTGCAAACACAGGAAGCTAACAAAATACTACCTATTGCGCTACACTGTGTTAATATGTCGTACCAATTTTGCTTTTTAAAGTCTTTAGACTTTGACCTCTGGGGGATGCGGCTAATATAGAATACATCAAGGGTCATGGGTCATCATTGTACCAAATATGAACCCTGAGGGCGCTGTAGTTCTTGAGCTACAGCTGTTTGAAATTTTACACATATTGCTCACTGTAGCCCATGACCTTTGACCTCTGGGGCTGATGTTACCGCAGGAAATATCTAAGGGTCATGGGTCATCATTGTACCAAGTATGAACCCTGAGGGCGCTATAGTTCTTGAGCTAGAGCAGTTTTAAAAATTTACACATATTGCCCCTGTAGCATGTGACCTTTGACCTCTGGGGTCGAGGTTACATTAAGTTACATCTAGGTGTCATGGGCCAACATTATACTAAGTATGAACCCTGAGGGCGCTATAGTTCTTGAGCTAGAGCCGTTTGAAATTTTACACATATTGCCCCCTGTAGCCCACGACCTTTGACCTCTGGGGTCGGGGTACCCTAGGATGATGCTAGGGGTCACGGGCCATCACTATACCAAGTTTGGGCCCCGAGGCTACTTTGGTTCTTGAGCTAGAGGAAAAAAAAAAGTGATCTTGAGAAGAAGAAGAAGAAGAAGAAGAAGAAGGAGAAGGAGAAGACTAAACAGAACAAATACAATATCTATGCCACCGTTCCACGGGCATAGATAACTAGAAACCACTTGTGTTTGAGCAAACACGAATATCTATGCCCGTGACCCCACCCCTTAACCAAGCACTCCCCATGCAAAAGTTACTGACCAACATGTGAAAGCCCTTGTTATAAACTTTAATTGATATAAGTATCAATCATCCTCATAGCACCTAAAATTAAAAATACCAATTGGGCGCCAAATCAAAAGTTGGTGACCACCATGTGGAAGCCCTTGTTATAAACTTTAATTGATATAAGTATTATCCCCATAGCACCTTAAATATAAAAGCTCCCAATTGGGCGCCAAATCCAAAAGTTGGTGACCATTATATGGAAGCCCTTTTTATAAGCTTTAATTGATATAAGAATCATCCTCATAGCACTTAAAATATTTAAAAAAGCGCCCAATTGGGCGCCAAATCTAAAAAAACTGGTGACCACCCCCTTGGTCACCCCCCTTACAAACCGTGACAACCCTTAACCCTCCTAACACCCATTAACCAACCATACTCCATGTCCCACAATGACAGCCTTTTGAGGTGGTCCAAGGCACCAATATCAAAATGCCTACACATTCCCTTTTAAGGATATTTTTGTTAAGTGATCAATTTCCTTGACGTACGATTCGGGCCGTTATCATTGCAAACACAGGTAGCTAACAAAACGCTACCTATTGCGTTACACTCTACACTGTGTTAATAGGTTGTACCTAGTTTGCTTTTTAAAGCCTTTGAAATTGACCTCTGGGGTTGTGGCTACCATAGAATACATCTAGGGTCATGGGCCATCATTGTACCAAGTATGAACCCTGAGGGCGCTGTAGTTCTTGAGCTAGAGCTGTTTGAAATTTTACACATATTGCTCCCTGTAGCCCATGACCTTTGACCTCTGGGGTCGATGTTAATTCAGGAAATATCTAAGGGTCATGGGCCATCATTGTACCAAGCATGAACCCTGAGGGTGCTATAGTTCTTTAGCTAAAGCGGTTTTAAATATTACACATATTGCTCCCTGTAGCCTGTGACCTTTGACCTCTGGGGTCGTGGCTACCATAAGTTACTTCTAGAGGTCATGGGCCATCATTATACTAAGTATGAACCCTGAGGGCGCTGTAGTTCTTGAGCTAGAGCTGTTTGAAATTTTACACATATTGCCCCCTGTAGCCCATGACCTTTGACCTCTGGGGTCGAGGTACTCTAGGATGATGCTAAGGGCCATGGGCCATCAGTATACCAAGTTTGGGCCCAGAGGCTGCTTTGGTTCTTGAGCTAGAGGGGTGCAAAAAGTGATCTTGAGAAGAAGAAGAAGAACTAGAAACCACAGTTGTGTTTGACCAAACACGAATATCTATGCCCGTGACCACACCCAACCCCCCTTCCCCTATTCACAAAACGAAAACTTATACCTCTTGGTATAAGCTTTAAATGATATAAGTATCATTATCATAGCACCTAAAATAAAAAGTTGGTGACCACCATGTGGAAGCCCTTGTTATAAACTTTAATTGATATAAGTATTATCCTCATAGCACCTTAAATAAAAAAGCGCCCAATTGGGCGCCAAATCCAAAAGTTGGTGACCATTATGTGGAAGCCCTATTTATAAGCTTTAATTGATATAAGTATCATCCTCATAGCACTTAAAATAAAAAAGCACCCAATTGGGCGCCAAATCTAAAAAAACTGGTGACCACCCCCTTGGTCATCCCCTTACAAACCGTGACAACCCTTAACCCTCCTAACACTCATTAACCAACCATATGCCATGTCCCACAATGACAGCCTTTTGAGGTGGTCCAAGGCACCAATATCAAAATGCCTACACATCCCTTTTAAGGGAATTTTTGTCAAGTGATCAATTTCCTTGACGTACGATTCGGGCCGTTATCATTGCAAACACAGGTAGCTGACAAAACGCTACCTATTGTGCTACACTGTGTTAATAGGTTGTACCTAGTTTGTTTTTTTAAAGCCTTTGAACTTTGACCTCTGGGGTTGCGGCTACCACAGAATACATCTAGGGTCATGGGCCATCATTGTACCAAGTATGAACCATGAGGGCGCTGTAGTTCTTGAACTAGAGCTGTTTGAAATTTTACACATGTTGCTCCCTGTAGCCCATGACCTTTGACCTCTGGGGTTGATGTTAATTCAGGAAATATCTAAGGGTCATGGGCCATCATTGTACCAAGCATGAACCCTGAGGGTGCTATAGTTCTTTAGCTAAAGCGGTTAAAAAAAATTACACATATTGCTCCCTGTAGCCTGTGACCTTTGACCTCTGGGGTCGTGGCTACCAAAAGTTACTTTTAGAGGTCATGGGCCATCATTATACTAAGTATGAACCCTGAGGGCGCTGTAGTTCTTGAGCTAGAGCGGTTTGAAATTTTACACATATTGCCCACTGTAGCCCATGACCTTTGACCTCTGGGGTCGGGGTACCCTAGGATGATGCTGAGGGTCATGGGCCATCAGTATACCAAGTTTGGGCCCCGAGGCTACTTTGGTTCTTGAGCTAGAGGGGTGCAAAAAGTGATCTTGAGAAGAAGAAGAAGGAGGAGGAGAAGGAGAAGACTAAACACAACAATACAATATCTATGCCACGTTCCACGGGCATAGATAAGGAGGAGAAGGAGAAGACTAAACAGAACAAAGACAATAACTAACCCACCGTTCCACGGGCATAGAGAAGGAGAAGCCGAAGACTAAACACAACAAATACAATATCTATGCCCCGTTGCACGGGCATAGATAAGGAGAAGCCGAAGACTAAACACAACAAATACAATATCTATGCCCCGTGAACACGGGCATAGATAAAGAAGCCCAACTCCCAATAATCAGTATAACAATTTCACTCTTAGCCCTTGGGTCGAGAGATAAAAACAGGAAATTGTTGTCGCAGTCCCCCATACATCAAAGGCGTATTTGCCAACTTGTTGCTGCAGCTCAACGCCCTCCATGTTTCATATGTGACTGACTGTGAACTTTTTCAAACCCTCAATCTCTGTGATTCACCACAATGTTTAGTTGAGTTTGTATTAAAAAAAATTAAAATTGAATCTTCAGTCCATTCACCCATCGCACGGTTCCGCCATATGCAAGGAGAGCCTCGATCTGGCAGCATGCATGAATGGGAATTGAACCAGTCATATAACATTGCGTAAAGTCACGTAATACTTCCTTTCATGCCTATTGCCAGTTCGAGGCTCTCCTCGCATATGGCGGAACCGTGCAATAGGCAAATACCATTGTCCAAATTGCCTTTCATTCTTTCTCACCAGGTTTATCCAATAGAGCCTTACAGCAGCAGGCAGAAGAGGTCATAGAAGAAAATGAGCAACTGAAAAATATCATCCATAAACTCAACGTACAACTCAGTAGATATCAAGCAAAATGCCCACCACCACAGGTGAGAAAACTAGTCAAATAAAGGGTAGCAAATACCTCTATAGCTGTGAATCATCCATAAGCTCAATGTACAACTCAGTAGATATCAAGCAAAATGCCCACCACCACAGGTGAGAAAACTAGTCAAATAAAGGGTAGCAAATACCTCTATAGCTGTGAATCATCCATAAACTCATTGTACAACTCAGTATAAAGCAAAATGCCCACCACCACAGGTGAGAAAACTAGTCAAATAAAGGGTAGCAAATACCTCTATAGCTGTGAATCATCCATAAGCTCAATGTACAACTCAGTAGATATCAAGCAAAATGCCCACCACCACAGGTGAGAAAACTAGGCAAATAAAGGGTAGCAAATACCTCTATAGCTGTGAATCATCCATAGACTCAATGTACAACTCAGTAGATATCAAGCAAAATGCCCACCACCACAGGTGAGAAAGCTAGGCAATTATTGTCGCTTGGCAGCAAATGCTTCCTATATGTAAATAGATGCATTTGTAGGATTGTAGATGAATAATTCAAACATTTTTGCCTGACAAATCCATTGAAAAAGTACTCACTACTTTAGCTTTCGCCATCTGGGCTGACAGCTTGATCACAAGCCGGTTTGCGGGAAAAGCAGTGGACCAAGTCACTTGTGATCAAGCCGTCAGCCCAGATGGCGAAAGCTAAAGTAGTACTTTTCGAATGGATTTGTCAGGCAAAAATGTGTTTGAATGCTTCCTATGTGTATTTGAGCTTTGAAATCAAAATCTCCTATGTCAAAATTGAGCCCAGTTTCAAAACCTCCTCATCTATAATAATGACAGGGCTTCAAGCGGCCATGTATTTCTTATTTTTCCTGTATTTTTTAACTCTATATTTTCCTGTACAAAATTCCTATAGATTCAGAAACAATAGGTCAACTCTCATGTCCAATTCTCTAATAAGAATTGTAATATTTGTTCTTTTCATAAATGTAGCTGACACTGATAGCTAGCTATCATGGAACATTTCAGTTTGAGCCTTGATTCACCAATTTTAGATTCAAAAACAATATACATGTAGATCAACTATGTCTCATACCCAATCCTCTATAAGACATGTAATAAACATCTCAAAAAAGTAATTACCCCCCTTTAAATAATGGCCATTATTCAAAAACTTGCTATTGTATTACAAATCTGTAAAATTTGTTGGAAGCAGAATTTATTTCTGCCTATTTTGACACCTCATTTATAGCAATTGACTAAATATTGACATCACAGCGTACATTTAAATCAATGTAACCTAAGATTTGAAAGTTGCAGTAAATTCTATTGATTTGTATTCAGTATAATGGAAGGAAATCTGTGTAATGATATCCCAGTGTTTTTGTATTGTTGTAAGTGCAAGTTTCAAATCATTGTGTTTTATTGTTTTCTGGGCTATCGTATCAAATGAGGTGCCAGAATGTTCAGAAATAAATTCTGCTTCCAATGCATTTGACAGATTTGTAATACAACAGGCAGTTTTTGAATAATGGCCATTATTTCAAGGGGGTAATTACTTTTTTTGAGATGTTTACCATGTACCTGTTGTTATCATACATGTAGATCACATATCTTGAAAACTTGGATTATCTTCTAGAACACATCACTGATGGAGTAAGTGTCAATGTAATACAATTCTCTCTTTGATTGTTTCATGGGTTGCATGTGTATCTCCATTTCCATCATCATGATTTGTTATGGGACATGATCTGATTTATTTCGGCCAAAGGTGGCTATTTTGAAAAGTGAGTTTTCATCATCATCGTCATCATCATGAAATTTATTAACCAAACATAGTATTGCTGAAATCATTGTAATCAGTTGCATACATGTACTCGGATGTGATGTTATGCATTCATATCCAAATTTTATTTAATTGGTATTTTGTTCCCTAATCTTGTCAATGTCTGAATTTCATAATTGACCTTTTCGGTAAATCCCATAAGCTTTTGTGAATAGACCTAAGATATCGTCATTTGACGCCATGCCAATGTGCACATCATTTTAGGAACATCATTACTGCACATTTCAAAGTTGTGAGCTCATTTACAGGTCTGCCAGCAAAGGCTTTTGTGTTTTACCGAAAGTGTCAATTGCTACCTTTAGCCTCGTTGGTTCAGATTGCATCATCACATAAATAATCCTTGCATGTCGCATCATCTAGGAGTTCAACTTGGTATGCATTGCACATTAATTTATAAGATTATTATCACCCCATTGGTTTATGTTTAATTGTAATATATATAGCACCTCAATGATAATAGCTGTCTTTGTTTCATGGTGTGATTGATTTAATCAGCCAATCAGAACCACACTTTCATGCTTGTGCAATGTAAATGATAAAGTGGTGCAAAAAAAGTGCAGAAGTTCTTTGATAGGTAAAACAAGATGATCCTCGAAAAGGACATGCCCCCATGTTAATATGATCGAAGTAAGAGATGAATGTATTGTAAGGAATAAGTACTTCATTTTTGTTTGAATTAAGAATGGAGATTCAAGTTAAAACACACAGAATAGGTAGCTGTAGAAGAGTTTGTAAAATATTATTAGGACAAAAATTATTTACTTGTCCTCACCCTCTCTCTGGAAGATATGGTATGTCCTTTGGATTTATCTAGACCTGTTTTGCTTAACCCTAACACTGACCCATGCTTTTTGGGATCGGAAGTCAAAGAAGATCCGAATTTTTGACTTGGCACCCCCGGGATTCGAACCCCCCGCATGCCAAGCACACGATCGCGGACCGGTAGCTGCACAGGTTATTGCTGCCCGCCAGCAATTCCGTGAGCATATCACACTTCGGGTGATTGCGTCATCGCAGACCCTGGGATGCATGCATGTTATGAATTTTTCATCGTGGTATTTTGTGGTTTTTACTGGTGTTAGGGCTAATAGTAAACACCACAACTCACCTAAATAGGTGGAATTGAGATATATCTGTACTGTATTGTTCAACCAGAAATGTCTATAGACCACTTGACATCACTTTTTATCGACAAAGGCAAGGGACTTGTCTATCGATATGCTTGAGCAAGCCGCTACACTGTTCAATGGCTTTCTTGTACTATATGAAATGTGGTGAGCGATTTAAAATGCACATGCCCTTAGCAAACTATGATGCGTACCCACACTGCAGGGCAAAGAACAATGGAAATTGCCATAATTTGTGTGCATACTGCCGGGCAATGACGTCACATGCCAAGTAGTCTATAATTCAGCAAAAGGTCTAAAATTGAGGGATTAACTATTAAATATTGCCACAAATCATTTGAGATCACATTTTGGGCAGTATACCTAATAATATAGACTGATGAATAGACTGAATTTTAGACACTATACCCCCAGAGCAGCATTGGCATTTTACACATGGGTGGTTCTGGAATAAAAGCAAACATATTTGTATCATTTTGGGCTCTTATAAATCAGTGAAAAGAAGCAATTTTCCATTTCAGTGAATTGTTAACAAACAATTAGGTGTACATTAAAAGATTATTTGAGAGTAATTTTATATATAGTTGTACAATAATCAATATCATTTTGGGCTCTTATAAATCAGTGAAAACAGAGAAGATGAGAAGCAATTTTCCATTTCAGTGAATTGTTAACAAACAATTAGGTGTATGTTAAAAGATTATTTGAGAGTAATTTCAATATTGAATAATAGTTTATGATCTTCAGAAAAATCATAGCCCACAACAAAACATTTGGGCTGGCAAAGAAATTTTATTTGGGAGCTAGCAGTCCATGAATGTGTCTATAATTGTGTCCATAATTTTGTCCAGTAACAAAGGGCTAATACCCATATCTAAAATTTCCAATATTAGACATTTTGCTCAATTTTGGACATTAATTTTTATTTGTTTGGCTCTGAATAACATAAAGCCTCTTTTGAAGCTTATTTCCATTGGGGTCCATTTGAACACCAGGAGGGGTTAACACCCTACTCTTTTCGAAACTGGCTGTGAGATATAGGTATGGCTCTCTGTACACAGGACCGACGGCTAAACGTCCCCTCCGAAGGACGGAGTACTTCCATGATTCATTTACCCAATTCTAAAAGAACCATGGGGAGAGCAGAAGTCTGAATTTAATCTACAGAAGTTGCCAATTAATTTCAGACATTTTTTCCCCAAGTCACTATCCCAGCAAATCTCCACCTCCGGGAATTGAACCCGGGACCTCATGCACTAAAGGCAAGTAGCCTAACCATAAGGCCATGCTCTCCCATATAGTTAACTTATCAGTTGTTTTAAAACAGTTTAGAAGTTTAGAACAGTGACGAAACTGTACAAAAATTTTCTGGAATTTTCAAAACTATGGCCAGTATTCTTTTGTACAGGAAGAACTTTTTTTTTAGATTTTTGAAAGATTAGAGTTGGTCAGGTGAGGAAAAGCAAAATTTATTTTGTTTTATTTCTTTGCCTAACTATTGAATTAAACATAAAACTGATCAACTGGACTCACCGTTTGAGAGGCTACAGTATCGCACCTTATCCTTACTGATCAACTGGACTCACCGTTTGAGAGGCTACAGTATCGCACCTTATCCTTAACCTTCACAAACGTTTGCCTAACTATACTATGATCAGCTCTTAATAGGCGGGAATTATTTGGTTTTTGTTACTGCGCGAGTCAATAAAGTTCGAACTTATGCACGTGTAAATTCACAAAAGCGCGCGTCATTCACGCAAAACGCAAAGCGCAGTTCGCGTAGGTGCTGTGTCTAGCTGTGTGTACGCCATTCTGGATCAATCCACGATGTTATGAGTCCCGCCTATTACGAGCTGATCAGAGTATAGTGTAATAAAAATCACATGAATACTTACTGTTGTGGAGGTAACTAATCCCAAAACCATTATGATGAAATCTAAATACCGTAAGCAAAGGAAATGCTTGTAAGATTATGACCAAATGACCTTAGTGTGATTGCTTTGCCCTTCAGTATTGCATGCAGTCAGCTGAAAATGTGACATAATCTGTGATGCATGTATTTGTGCTTTTGGCCATCAAAATTGGATTTAAAAAAGTGAATATTGCATTGATTTTAATGCTCATGTTTTGCATGAAATTGCTATTTTTTATGCACAGCTGAATATTTTCTGCAACATGTAGGGTTCCTGCATAAATATTTCATAATTTCATTTATGCAAAATCCTTAATGAATGCAAAGGTTGGAACAATTAACACAAAATGATGTCATGTAAAGCTGAATTTATACTATTACTAATGATAACATCTGACCAATTAGATGGATTGTTTATTGCTGCTTTGGAAAGAACAAGACTTTCCATTGGCTGGAAAGAACCATGTGATTGATAGAGTGTAATCTTTATTAAGATGAATGAATGCCTGGTCTGTAAACCTGGACTGCAAGCCTGGTCTGCATGCCTGGTCTGTAAGTCTGTAAGGGCCACAGAGTGTGGCTAAGCCAGCCTAGTTCAAATGCTAATGTTTATTGAAAATCTTAACATGGATATCTTATCAATTTTTCAGAAGGGAGATCCACCTGGTTTGCCATCCAGAGGGGGCACACCACGATGGCTTACAGAAACCAAATATCTATCACCTCTTATCGTGGCCTATGAAGACATGCTGAAAGATAAACAGGATGTGATCGAGCTGTGTCAAAAAGATCTAGAGCACTTAAGGAAGGAAGCAGAGGATGTTGTACAGGAGAATCAGAGGTTACATGGGAAGATAGATCAGATGGGACAACCTTCTAGTGTCACACCTGCTGAGTGGTAAGATGATTGATATTTACAGAGCTGAAACTTTTCCTCTTTTTATTTTTAAATTTATGCATTTTTTGTTATATTCAGTCCAATTTTGAGCTTTTTTTAGCATGATTTTGCGCTATTTTCCTCTCTTTTCCCTCTTTTTTCACAAATGGGTAATTTCAGATCTGTATTTAGTCCCGGGATTTAGTCCAAATAAAAACTTGTTGTGCTGCCCTCAAGTGAAAAAACAAAATTGGTATGGTTTGTCCCAGAGGGCAGCACATAAGATAGTTGTTATTTGTAAGGGGGGTCATATGCAATATTACCATTTTTTACATCGCCATTGGATTAACACATATTATGAAATCTTCACAAACAATTCTAAATTTGTTACGTGGTGTCTAAACAAAATTAAGTTTTTCTAAACTGTTGGAGCATGACAAAGTGCCCCACTGTAGGTATGTTGTTTATTTTAAATGGACTGTCAGCCTTGTAGTTTTGTCAGCCTTGTATGCTGTGTGTCCTATACTGTGTGATATTAGTCCAAATAAAATTGTTGTGTTGCCCTCAAGGGAAAACCAAAATCAGTAAGGTTGATCCCAGAGGGCAGCACATAATTTTATTAGACCTTAGGGGCTGTCATTTTCTTCGGAAGGGGGGGGGGTTCATGAATATACTGGGGGGTCATAGAATTTTTAGACCAAAAATAGGGGGGTTATAATTATTAAGGAATTATTAAGGGCTGGTGACTCAAAATTCTTGCGCGCTGTGCACGCATTTTAAACTTTTTTTACACTTTTTAAACAAAATATGCGCACAATCTAGTTATACAATGCAAGATTTTTGCGCGCTCTGCGCGCCTTCTTTACACTTACGATCAAAATTTTTAACACGTTTCGTGCACTCTGCTCTAAAATTTAGGGGCGCTTCGCACCTTACTTCCACGATAGGAGGGGTCGTATAAAAATTTAGCCCGCGATAGGGGGAGTCGTAAAGAAATTGACTCCGGTCACCGACATATTCATGACCCCCCCTGCCGAAGAAAATGACATCCCCCTTAATACATGGAGCTGCCCAAACAGCAGTATAATAGGTGATTTCAATGTAGTGCCAAAATATAGCCCAGCCTTTCTTGCAGCGACTGACTGCCATAAAATCAAAGTTGTGGGACTTGAACTTATAGTATATAGCATTGGATATCATGTAGGAACAGGGTGGTGATAGAAACAATAATCTGTGCTACTTACCACGCTTGTGGACGGGTGGTTTTCTCACACGCTTCTCGCCACTGTAGCCTGTGTTCAATTTCCCTGCGTTGCCACATGTAGGTTTGGTTCGCCAGATCCATGCTCATCCTTGCAGGTTTTTCTGCTTCTAAAATTGGACCTCTTCCCATGTCCCTGTCTTGTTATATTCGGTTTGCATCCCTTTAATTTAGTAGCCTCTGAGCACTATTGGGCTTTGTCTGGATTCGGCTTTATATAGCTTTGGCTGAATGTTTTAAATAAATCAACCTTTTGTATAAATAGGGCATGCAAAATCTTCAAAAAGGAATAATAGTAAATCAGACAAGTCTGTATGTACTGACTTGATACCGTGTAACTTCAGACAAACACTCAGAAAATGGCAGAAACAGATGATAGTGTTCTGAAGTCTGCTTTCTCACCTCAAAGACATTAATTCATCACTTTTTCACTCACCTCTCACCTCTAACCAGGGACAGACTTAGGTTTCAGTTTTCTACTGGCCCTCCGGGCCAGTGAAACGGCAAATCTACTGGCCCTGCAATAAATTTACTGGCCCAACTTTTTCAATATGTTCTACTGCAAAAGTGCAAATAAAGAAGCATGTTCCCATGACGGTAACCAGAGGGCAGGTAGTGAACACCACCTCGCAAAATGCCAAAAAAAAGTCCCCTATTTTGACCCAAAAAGTCCCATTCACAAGCGTAGCAAGCACAAAAATAGAGGTTTTCAGTCCTTGTCGGTCAAAAAAGGTCCAAATTTTGAACAAAAGTCCACTTTTTAAAAATCCTGGTTACGGATGTACCTGCACGTTCCAATGCGACTTTTAAAGTTAGAGACTACCAGTTACCAAACTTGACACATGTTACTTGTGTGTTAACATTATTTTATTCTATGCCACCATGGACCCTAAAAATCTTTTTCCAGGATCTATGGTGCCACTTTAATTCAAGCAAACCTGAACATTTTTAATTGTTTTGTACTGAGCGTACTCAATATAGAGAGACTAGTCACTAACACAAGTTCAGTCAGTCCTTCCTTAATTAATAAATCTATAGTTCCAAAAGTTCACAAAAGAAAAGGTTCAAGTATGCGGTATTTGCTATATCGCTCTGATCGCTACCATCATCAGATAGAGCATGAAAGAGCTTGGAAATAGTATGTAGGTACATCGCCGAAAAAAACGGGCGTATATTTCCAACTTGCGTGCAACGCAAGGATAAGAACTTGAAATGGACAAAAAATCATTAAAAGGGCATTTCGTGATCCACAGCCTCATCCCCCCACTTTTCTCAAAAAAAGTTGCGATTTTTATATCACTGGAAACCTCTGGCTACATAATGTTTATGTACAAAATATTTCTTGCAGATTAATTCGTTTTTTAGCAAAGATATCGTGAAATTTGAATTTCGTTCTGGTGCACCAGAACGAAATTACAACGTATTGTTTATGGAGCAGTGTAATACACATAATCATGCATAACTCGCAAAACGCATAATATCGGAATCAACTGAAATTTTGGGAATATGCTTTTTTCGTGGATATGTACTGAAAAATGTCATAAAACGAGGATGCTAGGATCACGAAATACTAAAAATAAAAATTACACACAGGTGACAAGTGGGGCAGAAACTGTGTCCAATTGTGTCCATCACTGATTATATCTTGCCTCATATATGAGTTATAACAGGATCAAAAATCTAGTGGCCCGCCGGGCCAGTATTGTTGGAAGTTTACTGGCCCGAGGCAAAATCAACTGGCCCCGGGCCACCGGGCCACTGCTTAAATCCGTCCCTGCCTCTAACCAAGCTGGTTTTTACCAAGTTTGACTTCCCTTGTATCATGTGCAAGTACCCACGTAGGCTATCAAGTCACAATGATCTCTTCATGTCTGCATTTTACACTCATACATGTACAAGACCCAATAAGTTTGGGTCTCCTCTCCTCATGCATGTAGCTTTATTACAATGATTATACATTTTGTGTTTACTTCAAATGCAGGAATCAAATTCAGGAACAAGCTCGACTGGTTCTAGAAGAGAACCAAGTTGTATTAACACAACTTGACATACAACAGAAGAAACTGAAAGATGTTCACAAGAACCATGCACAGGAAGGTAAGTTATAAATCTTGTCTACTAAAGGTACCCATTGATGCATCATGTTATATATAAACCATTGAATGGGTGTTGCATGTCATTTTGCAGGTGCATAAGCAGGAGACTGAATGAGTGGAGAGTGAATGAGTGGAGAGTGAGTGAGTGGAGAGTGAGTGAGTGAATGAATGAATGAATAATGGAATGAATTAATGAACAAAATTAGTGAATGAAAAATGTCTTTTTAAGATGTCGCTGTTGGCTATTATGCTGCTGCTTCGGTTAAGTGTTCATAGCAGCAAGTACAATCCGCAATTCACCAACTATTATGTTGGTTTGTTTTGCCGGTTATAACAAATGCAGATTGCATGATAAAAATGTACATGTGTATAGCCACCGGGCCTTAAAGCTATGGTGCCAGTGCAGTCTGCTTTGGAAGTCTATTCCACTGTGGTATAGTTCTTGTGAAGAATGATGTGTGATAAAAAAAAAAGTTAAATCCTTCCCAAGCCTTTCGGCCCATTGGGCGGCACCTATCTCCGTTTACCCTAGGCCACATGCCTGCAAGCAGAAAAGCTACAGCAGGGGGTTAGTCCACTGGTAGCTATGTGTTTAACTTTCCCTACTCCATTCTTCCAATGCCGAACGCCTGGCAAGAAAGCAGTAGGTACCATTTTTAAAGCCTTTGGTATGGCCCGGCCAGGAATCGAACCCGCGACCTCCCGATCGTGAGGTTTGTGACTAATCTGATGTTATCATGTATTTATTTCACTCTCTAGTCGCTAGACTAGGCAAGAGAATTGCCATGGTAGAAGCAGAGAAGAACCAAGTTGAGATGGAGTTGTCTGATTTACAGCATAAGTACAGCGCTCTGAAGCAGCAACATGACAGGACCATTGTCAACAATGAGCGCAAGATGCCAATACAAGAACATATGGATACTATAGCTGAATATAAGAGGTTAGTACATTGTAAACTAGGGCCCTCTGCTGGGAAATATTATTAACATGACAATTTCTCATAGCAGCTGAGTGAAATGTACTCCTGCAACTTTGGTATAGATCTCCTCCACTGAAAATTCAAGCCAGTATAGATATTATGCAGTTTCATTGCATAAAATAAGAGATTCATTATGATGCAATTGTCATATATTATAGCAGACTTGAAGTCGAGTCATGAAACTCAAGCCTCGAGTTGTTTGGGATTTGAGACTTGAGTCCTAAAATTTGGGATTTGAGATACTGAGTCTAGTCGTGAGTCCTAAAATGTTGAGTCCCATCCAAGTCAAGTAGTCATTCGAGATGAGTCATTGAAGTATTCATTTGATTTGAGTCAGTAGGGATTTGGGACTTGAGTTGAATCACAATTCCTAAAATGTTGAGTCCAGTCTGAGTCAAGTTGAGCTATTCGAGTCAAGTTGTTACAAGTCCGATGTATAGCATGCATCCGAATGTCATCACTACATGTATATTGCCACCAATGTTGAAAGGTGTGACTATTGAATTCCACTTTGCTCCAATTTTGTGGTCTTTGAACTGAATTTAAGACCGAGTAGGAAGAAACTAAATCCAATGAATTGAGAGCTATATATAATACATGGATGTAGTATAAATGACTTGAAAATATGTGTAATTGAAATTGAAATTCTTATGTACACTTTGATCAGCTCGTAATCAACGGGCCTTATACAAAGATCTTTTAGTAAAGCTAGATGAGAATTAGTGTACATGTTCACGTAACCTCCTTCAACTCATTTGCATAGAATTGGATACCAGGATCGTATTCTGATTCGTTGAACTTCGAATTAGCATACATTTGGATACCTCCATGTTTGGAAAGGGTCCATCGACCCGGCCGTCGACGGTCCGCCATTTTTTTCCTTCAGATTTTGAGTTCATTTAGTAGACTTGCTTACCAGTTGTTTTCATTATCCTAACTACAGTTTGCACATTGAAAAGTGAACTTCAAGGTATGTGATGCGAAAAATTCTTGCCGTACCTTTTTTTATTCCTTTTTCAGCCGGGACGGTTACGTTTGCGGCTACGCATCGGTATAACCGGTTCTTGTGTATATTAGAATTCTGTGGCATTATAGCATCGCGGATTAATATCTAAATATTTTATTTCGAGAATTGTCTTGTGAATTCTTGCCAGAAGCATCTCAAATTATGCATTCAAGTCCAGTATGTTGTTTATTTGCTTTAAAAAGCACAATAGAGACCAGACAGGTCAACTATGACACTTTTAATGTGGGTTTACTTTTCGGCGTAGTGGTAAAAGCCTAACAATTCCCACCGATTACGAGCTGATCAAACTGTAATTCAGTTGACATTTGCTTGATTTACTGCCTACAGTTATTTACTGATTGAAATGAAACTTATCTCTACATGCACCTCCCCTTGAAACAATCATCCTCTGATTTCCAATGTCATGACCCAGTAGCTTGAGGTGCTTGTAGTCACTTTCTCCACTACCATTTTTCCCATCTATGTATTTTATTTTTTTTCCTGTTTGATTTCATGTATTTAAACCCAGCATTTGAACAATAATATCTTTTGGCTAATGTAACATTTTGTATTCAATACTTTTGATGAACATATTCGTGTACATGATAATTTCTTGTTAAATATCAAGCCTCCATCAAAGGAGGTGAAAGCTAAAGATATGAGTAAAAAAATGGCTTTTCCACATAAATACGTTCATCACAAAGCTACAAAATGCATTTATTTCAATACTCCTTCTACTTGTAGGTCTATGGATGAATTACGTCGCACACATGAAGACGAGCTAGAGAATTTGAGGTCAAAATTGACATCAGTCCAGAGTGAGAAGAAAAATGTTGCCATGAAGCTGGCTGAAATGCATGCTGGGAAGAGCCAGATGGAGGGAGAGATTAAAGCACTCAACAAGGCACAAAAGTAAATACTCTTTTCTATACAATCTTTTAAAATAATTTTTTTAATGTTTCAAAACACATTGCTTGGCATTTGTAATATTTACACCTAGTATAGTTGGAATCATCTGACATGCTGTGGTTTTAAGAAAACAGCACTTTTTATATTTTTTTTAAGATAATTATGATAATAAATCCCTCCATTGAGCTTTATGGTTAAGATGGTGTTTTTTCTTTTATGTTATCTCATTATGTCAGCATAAAAGGGATAGAAAACTTATCTATCCCTTTTATGCTGAAATAATGAGATAACATTATTAATGCTGAAAAATGATTATTTAAGTACAATTTTCATGCCAGTTACATATTATTACTTGGAAACAATGTCCAGAAAATGTTTTGAAAATGAAAATGGAAAAAAGTTTGTTTGTGTTTGTCTCTTTTTGTGTGTGTTGGGATTGGCTCATCATAAAGTTATGTCAAAATATTCCAAAGTTTCAAATAAGATACATAAACTTGGGTTTGACCTGCAGGAATATTTGGAAATTGCAGCGAAAGTGACAATGTTACAGCCGATTTAGCACTGCACTGACAATGCAGTGAAGTATCAACTGACAAAAGGTCCATTCATACTACGCCGTAATTGCTTTGCGATGTGGTGTGTTGGCGCACTGCTTTGTACTGCATTGCGATATCGCAATAAAGTTAAATACATTTTAACTTGGAAATGCGACGAGTTGCGGCAAAGAAATTCACTATGGTTACTGTTATGGTTACTAAGTGGCTAATTTTTAGTAGGGGCTTGAAGCATGTGGTTGTCATGTATATTAATTATCAATTGCAATTTGTTCATTTTCAGGAAATTAACCCATAAGTTGGGATTTTTAGAGAGAGAATTACAGCATGCTGAATTGAGAGAGGCAGATTCTAATAAGCACCTAAACAAAGTATTAGCCATTGCAGAACAAACAGCAGCTGAAAGGGATAGCTATGAAAAAATGGTATGTCTTTGAAGAATTATTAGATAATTTACATTATGTACCGTACACATAACACCACACCCCTATGGACGCTGTTTAGGACTATGCAAACATGGACTTCCAAATTTGTACTCAATCGACATACAGAGGACGGTTTTCGCCATTTTGTGTGTGTATTTTTGTGGTTATGGAATTTAACCTAGTAACTGCGGACATTATCTCTTACATTACGATTGAGGACGTATTTTGCAAATATGTTATACATGTACATGCATTTGCAGTCATTTGCAGACTTCCACTAACCGTAGATGGTCCCCCCATTGCCGAGTGGTCCGCAGTTGGCATGTAGATACTTGATACTTGATAGGTGACTTCCATAAAAGCATTATCTGCTGTCCCGGAAGCTGGCAACAATGTGCATGTGGTCCAAAGTGCAGAAAATTAAATGCTGAAGAAACTTAAGGTGCGGTGTGGTTAAAAACTAGATGAGTTGCTGTCTACCAACTCTTGCGGAGGCTGCTGGCTGCAACTGCCTGATGAAGGGCATCGCAGCTAAGTTGAAAGCCTCTGGTGATGTTGCAAGCACAGCCTGGGTTGGGAGCAAATTCCACAATGGTATGACTCGTGGGTAGAAAGAATATCTATAAATATCAAGGTTGGTCTGCAGATGGTGGTATCTCAGTTGGTGCTGCCCTCTTCCTGGTCTTGTGTTGGGTTTGATGCATTGAGGTAGAGTGATGTTCACTAGTCCGAAGCGAATCTTGAAAAACATGTTAGCCTGGGCAAGTAGCCGGCGATGTTCCAGTGTGTCCCAGTGTAATGTGTTGATCATGGCAGTGGCGCTGGAGGATCTACTATAATCACCCATGGTGAAAGCGTGCTGCCTGCCTCTGCACACTCTCAAGCATTGATTTATCACGCTCTGTATAGGGGTTCCACACGGCTGCAGCATACTCTACTTGGGGTCTAACTAGGCACTGGTATGCCTTCTCCTTTACAGTGCGATCACAGGGTCCAAGATTACGCCGGATTAACCCCAGTGTTCTTGATGCCTTGGCTCTGATGTTTGTTATGTGTTTACTCCAAGTTAAATCAGATGAGATGGTGACGCCTAAGTATTTGGTAGACGGTTCCTTGGGTATTGTGTCTGTGCCTACAGAGTATTGGTAATCAAGTGGCTTCTTCTTCTTGGTGATCGTTACATGGACACACTTTTGCACATTAAATTGCATTCCCCATCTCTCAGCCCACTCAAACACTTTAATCAGGTCTTGATGTAGTGCCCTCTGGTCATCAGGAGATGTTATATTCCTGTAAATTACACTATCATCCGCAAAAGACGCATACTCGATGTAATACCATCTGTGATATCATTGATGAAGATGAGGAATAATACGGGACCCATAACTGAGCCCTGCGGCACTCCAGAGGTGACAGGACACCATTCCGACTCTTCGCCATCAACAGCTACACATTGTGTGCGACCAGATAAAAAGGCTCCTATCCATTGTTGTGTTGGGCCATTGATTCCATAAAAGGATAACTTGTGGAGCAAGTGTTGATGAGGCACTTTGTCGAATGCCTTGCTGAAATCTAAAAACAAGACATCCGACTGCCCACGTTGGTTGAGTGTGGTAGACCAATCATTTACAGCTTGCAGTAATTGGGTATCACAAGAGAGTTTTCTCTAAACCCATGTTGATTATTTATGATGACATTGTTTTTGCTCAAATGTTTGGCAAGATGACTAACCACAATATGCTCTTGCACTTTGCAGCAAATGCAGGTAAGACTCACTGGGCGATAGTTTTCTGGGTTGGTTTTATCACCTTTCTTAAATATCCCAGTAACTCTTGCTTTGGTCCAGTCTGATGGAAGTTTACCAAGTCTGTAGGATTGCTGCATGATGTTAGTTAGCATTGGTGCAAGATCGTCAGCATACTCATGTAACATTCTGGCTGGAATGTCATCCGGTCCACTGGCTTTATTTGACTTGATGTAAGACCAAAATTTTTTGCCATCAGAAGCTAAACTGTCCCCTACAGTGTTATTGATGTAGTCTGTATGCGCTTCTGCCACGAGTTTTTGAACTTTATTTCGCTGAGCCTTGTACTTCACCCAGTCACTCTGTTTTTGGATGATCTGGCTTTGTTGTATGACCTATCCGTCTTCTCATGTGACGAATAATGTCTCGTGAAATCCATGGGTGGGAAATCTTCCCTTTTGATAGCTGATGTGGAATACAGCTCTCCATGGCGTTGCAAACTGTTTGTTTAAAAAAGTCCCAATTTTCATCTATACTGCGTAGGTCTGGAGATGATAAGAAGTAATCTTCAGTGGCCTTCTTCAGCGACTGCTGAACTTTGGTGGAATCAGCTCTCTTGTAGTTCCATATCATACGTGGTTGACACTTTCTTGGCTTTGGTGATATGTCAATGTCAAAGTTGACAATAAGGTGATCACTAATGCCAGGTGCCGTATGCACCTGAGAAATGAGCCCTTCATTGGTAGCTAAGATGAGGTCCAGTACGCTGTTGGAGGCTGGACGTGTTACATTTGTTTGCAGCTGAGCAAGCCCTAATTCATTTAGCACATCGATAAAATTGTTATGAGCACTGGACGTGGATGACTTAGTTGTAGTCATATTCTCCCAATTAATATCAGGGAAGTTGCAGTCACCCGCAATGATGATATTTGGCAGGGTGTGGACATGTTTTTTAAGAATTTCAGTCACACTGTCTTGGAGCTTTGATAGTATTTCCTTCACCTTGGTGTATCCTGGAGGACGATAGTAACTAGCAAGGTACAAGGTTCCACTCTTGGCAAATTCCACAGAAATCCAAGTAATCTCACTGTCCGTATCAAATTCCGCTCTTTCCACCACAACAATATCATCCTTCACAGCCACGAAAACTCCCCCGTCAGCTGCATTTCTATCCTTACGGATGACGGTGTATTTTTCTGGGAAGATAGAATAGGTTGGGATGGAGCTGTCCAATTTTGATTCGCAACCAAATATGATGTCAGGCTGGTGATGCTCAATCTCGGCTTCAAACTTCTGCCGTTTTCTTATTCCCTTCAAGCCATCACAGTTTATTTGCATAGCCTTAATTCTCCTCGCCTTGGTTTTTCTAGCTGGCTTGTGATGATCAGTGTCACCAGTGTTCTTTTTAGGTGTTGAGGTGGCCATAGGTGTTAAATTACTCATGCTGTCATTTGTGCCCGAGAACTGATCATCCAAACTATCAAAGGGATTGCTCACTCGAGGGATGAACTTGATATAAAAAATGTAGAGGAGAAGTTCGGTAACGCACAGGAACAACACATCCAAGAAAAGCTGGTCTGATTACATAAGACGTCATATATCTCCTTACCCATGCCAACACACTGGACGTGTAGCCATTGGTTACAGTGATCACAGCAGATGGCATTGTTGTTGTTCCGCACTTCTTTCTTGCAAACCCCGCATGGATATTTGGGGCCTGGATTAACCTCTACTTGGCCACTCATAAGCAAGGTAAGCAAGATAAGCTTCTTGGGTAAGCTTAGAGAATTTTTGCAAGTACTGTTACTGTTCGTCTTCCTATCAGTATCCCCATGATGTGAAATGGAATAAAAGAATGCCTGTTTACTTTGGGCAATACTTAAACCAAGCTTCATCATGTGTCTGTTATCAATGGAATGTTGGTAGTAATACTTTAATGAGGTAGATGCTTCATTATAGGTTGGTATTACAAGATCGAGATTCTGCATGAAACCAATACCGCCAATGTCACTAAATTCATAGAGATTAGCTGCCTGGATTTTATGATTATAGAGCAGGACACCAATAGTCATTGTCATCAAGAGAGATTTCAGTAGAACTTCCATCATTCAGTTTAATAAGAGCAATGGATTAATCCTACCTCAATAGTTGAACACACAAAGAGACTGCAAAATTCAGCAGTGTTGTCAAACCAGCACAGGTTCCAAATTCAGCAGCCTTCCTCTGATTGTCTTGATGACACCATGATGGGTAGTTGAGCACACAAAGAGACTGCAACCTCGATAGTTGAACACACAAAGAGACTGCAAAATTCAGCAGTGTTGTCAAACCAGCACAGGTTCCAAATTCAGCAGCCTTCCTCTGAATGTCTTGATGACACCATGATGGGTTGGGTCAGGAAGAGTCAAAATCTTGGGAACTAAGATCACTTCTAGTAACAGCAACCTCATGTAGTGATGGATGAACTCTAAATAACCACACCAAATGATGTTTGGAAGAATAAAGACTCAGAAAGTGTGAAAAATGATGAGCAAAATACAGAGCTTCTCTGCAAGTGGACCACACAACAGAGTTGCCATGATCTCAGTGTGTGTGTGTGTCCTCAATTGAAGGCAATTGCACATACACCCACCCTGTGTATAAATTTATGTTGTATTTTTGTGTGCTGTATGCATAAACTCTGGGATTAAGTCTACGCATCATTTTAGGTGTCATATGTCATTCAGTATTGGCTCTTTTTGCCAAAACATCCCAAAAGTGCTTTGGGGCCCAAAGAACAGCAACCCAGGCATTGATATTTCTTTTTATGCATTGCATAATGGGTTACATGTGCTACATATTTAGGAAGTTGATTCAGAAAATGAACTCTCAAATGGTTGTTGGAAAAATGAGCAATTTCTAATAGGGGTTGTGCGTGAAATTATTGATTGGCTCCAAACAAAGGATTTGAGCCGGTGTACCTACCTACCTATCCTCTTCGGGCCCTGTGGCCCATAAGGCTGCAAGTCTCCAGCTGTTCCTTTCTCTAGCTATTGGCTTGGCTTCACTCCATGACCTCCACCCTAATAAAGCCGGTGTCCTTCACCGTAATCATGGCGCAGTGCAGTCCATTCAATCAAATGTTGTCATCAACCTATTTGATTGTAGTGCATTTGTTATGTGTGTGAGACGAAATGTCGCATTAGATTGCAATCACGCTTTTGTTGTATGCATTTGAGTAGTCCGCCATATTTACGGTATGATACTTCATATGCACAACCTCTATACATTCTTGAAAGGGATTATGCAAGGAATAGGTCAGCATACAGACAACAATACAGGTGTAGATGAACAGTGTAATCAAGTAAAGTAGGTAATGGGGATACGCATCCTGCACAAGAACAAATAAACACAATTGCCTAATAGATAAGGCGTCCGTTTAGAGATCGGAAGGTTGTGGGTTCGATTCCCGCGCCGGCACATTCCCTTGTTTGTTTTTTTCAAGTTGGGTTATGTGCCGGTCGGGATTTGTATTTATATGTTGTCTTGTTTAATTGTAACACTTTGGGTTGGTAAACTGTTCACTCTTTCTTAGTGTAATCAAGGTCAAATTATAGCATAAGTGCAACAAAATAATGAACAAATATATTGTTATTATCCAGGCTAAAGCACAAGCTCAAGAAAAGAAGAAAGCTATGAATAAAATGCTTGACAGCAACATCACAATAGGAAGAATGGAAGAAAAATTGAAGGTAAGGTATCTGTCAGTTAAGTTTTCAGCATTTAATGTTGAAATACACAGTGTGAAGGTAAACTCATCTGTATCTTCCTTTATTTAGAGTATCACATAAAAGTTGCATGCTCACCTGAAAAATAGGATCTTATTGAGATGGTTCCAAAGAGTACTGACTACCTACAACCTTGACGAAAAATGTTGCCACACCTGAGCGTTAATTCCCCGCTCCCCTATGGCAATGTTGATTTGGACAAAATCGTCATCATGTCTACATTTCAGTCTCCCAACATTGTAAGATGGGGGGGAGGAGAGTCTAAATTGAATGTGCATGCATTTGTGCAACTATTGTACAAAGATATTAAATCTGGTACTGTCACATATTTAGCTCTGGCGATTGCTTGATTTTTAGCACGTGCAGGTGTGGCAACGAATTTCCGCCAGGGTTGTAGGTGTTCACCCATGTAGTAACATGTAACTCTCAGTTCATGTAAATGTGGGATACAAGTGTCCCAAGGCAATATAGAATCCAATTAGTTTTTCGATCGACCATCGATGCTTGATCGATCCTTATTATTTATAAAATCAATTAATTGCCTATTGTTAATTGTGATTACCTATGAATCTTTGCATATACCATTGACCAATATGAATTTGCCAGTAATTCTGAATAATTAGTTGGTAGCATCGAAGCAGCATCAACGGTCAATTAAAAGATCAAACATATTTGGTTCTTGTGCCTAAGTAGTCAGGGAGTACTGCCCTATGTACTACTTGGCAGTTGTTATGCCAGTTGAATTCCAGTGGTACATTATTAGTACTAGAGATGCATATACTCTGCAAGTGCAGACTTGACATTTTTAAAATGGATTTTTAGCAGCCTCCACCCAGGCAGCACATATGGATAAATTAAACCAAGAGGGTTCATTTTCATTTTATTTTTCAACATTGTATAAAATATTTCAGTTGTAAGAGATACTGTAGTTTAATTTCATCCATCAGTTATTTTCAATAGTTTAAATTTAACCTGGTGCTTTTACAGGAGAGTTTATTTATGATGTGGCATATTTTTATCCATCCAAAACTATTATTGTGATGTAATCTAGCAAAATCAGTCAGAACTCGGAAATATTGATTTTGAGACATAGCCAAACAAAAGAAGTATTTTCTTTTGTTTCCTGTTGTTTTGAAAACTCTTTAACTGCTCCTATCTTTTGAACTGGTTGTCCAAATTTAATGGAGTGTTATGCAAAATGTAGCTTTACAAATGCTGTATACAATCCTGTAAGGAACTAAAAATTGGATATGTCCGACTTCAGACTGATTTTGCTTGATCACACCACAAGTATAATTAAAGACAGAGATAAAAAGAATTTATCGCGTCTGATGTCACTGTCAATTACGACCGTTGATTGGTTTACACAGGTTAATAGCGCGTAAAAGGAAGACCGATCTATCTGGTGCTGATCGGAGAAAAGGAATAGCAGCAAATGGCGAAATATTAGGTACTTTTACCCCGGACTTTTACTAGGCAAAAAGCAGCTTTTCTTGGCATCGTTGACATGGTGCCTTCGCGAAAGAAAGTTTCCTACTATGAAGACCTAACTTTTGAGATGGTTTGCATGTTTGAAGGTGCAAAATTAACAATAAGGCGCCCAGTTATACCGCCGCGTTCAGCAAGTCATCATCACGACACTTGTAAACAAACCGTGCTCGAATTTGATTGACAGATGACGTCAGACGCGATAAATTCTTTTTATCTCTGTCCACAATTATAACACCTCATTTCAAATCTTATAGATGTATAAGTTACAAGCTAAAGAGAAGATGGGGCAGCTATCAATGGAAATGGAAAATCAAGAAGGCAGCCATAGTAGCAGACTACGACAGTATGACAGAGAGGTCAAACATCTACAGCAATTACTTAGGGATAAGCAGGATGTGTTAGATTCACTGTCATCAGATAAGAAGTAAGTCAAGATGTCTAGAGTATGATGATTTTTTAAATGTAATTGAAGTAATTCTTGGCAAGCTGGAACATGCGCATTGCGTCCATGTTGCGTACTAAGCGTGTACACAATGTAAGGCGTGTGTATGCTTTCTTCTGTACCGCGCTATCTGCGTGTGTGTTTATCGCAGAGCCACTAGCGTTCATAATGTTCGAGATTGGCCAAGAATTACTTAATGTACCTGTAGTTTGCGTATGACGACCTGCCAACCAGACCAAAAATGCCGTACTGCACAGGTCAGTAACCAATCATGTCGTGCCTTTGCTGACGTCAGACACAAACTAGTCTTTTAAACATTTTAAATACTGCTTTAACCATGTTGATAGTATTATATGAATGTTTTTTATTTATGTGTCATAGAAATTCAATCTTGACTTCTTGCTCCTGTACAATATGATGTTCCTTAAATGTGTATTAGTTTAGTGCAATTTGTAAAATCGCCTTAATTCTGAATTTGATGTAGACTTTTGTCAATGTGGTTTAAATTTTCCTATATTGCTGGTGCTCTTCTTTTAATTAATATTTGTGTACATTATAATATAGCTTTTAACCTATTTTATATTTTAAAAACCGTGTCATTGTGTTATGGATGCATGCTTGTGGATTTAGGATGAAGGTGCGCTATGGGAGTAAGATGTGGGTGCAAGGGGTGTGTGGTGGGTGCGTTTGTAGCGCGAGTGTGAACTTGGTGAATGTGTAAGTGGTATTCAGATATATATGTTGCAATATAAGGTCTACAACTTTTATTTTATTCTGGTGATTATATTTATCTTCTTGCCTATTTTCTTAGATTTTGATGTCATACTGAAATGAGTTTTACTGGGTTTTAAAAATTTTAAAAATATTATATGTTCTTATGCTTTCATTTTTTTTTAATATACTGTCTATTGTTTTTATAATGTTTTAATAATTGTATGCGTACTAATTTATAATTCTGTTACTTTAATGTGTATATGCCACGGACATGTGGAAGAACAATGACTTTTATATTGAACATGTTTTACCGTGAATAAATAAAGATATTATTATTATTATTATTATAATTCCGTCTTCAATCCTAATAAACTTTGGCCAAGGTTTAACCGGACTGTCAAGTCTCAGAAATGCATGATTAGTTCGTAAATTTTGTCATGCACAATATAAAAAAAATTATACATTTTTCAGAAGGAACAAAGCCAAGGAATGTAAATATTAACATAGATTAGGTGTCAAAACAACCATTTTGGATAAGGAAACTAAATTTTTGGCCTCATTTTTTGTAACATATTTTAAAAATATGTAACTGTTCAAAACAAACCTATAATAAAAGCCAATGGGTATTGCTGACTACCAACAAACCCACAGAATCATTTTTACAGAGTAGTGAAATACCTATTGCAAATATTGCAGAATAAACAATGTTCAGAAATCAATGAAACAAGAATACATGATATGCCCCTTTAATTTTTCACCTGATCTTAACAGCAATTTTAGCTTCAAATTGCTTATTTGGTTGACCATTTTGCATACATATGAACTTTGTGTTTCAGGAAAGTTGAAGATCAGTTAGAAACAGTCTGGCAGACGGCAACAGCGGATAACAAACGGATGAAGGCAAAGTTAGCACATAGTATGAAGGGCAGCATGAAAAATACTTTTGATGGACCACCGTTTGGCTCAGACTCTGATAATGTGGGTTTGCTCTCATCAGAAAGTGATTGATGGAGAGAGAACAATAGCTGGTGACAAAAGAATAAGGGCCACACTTGCATGCAGCATGAAGAGAAGCTTAAAGATCAGTGCAGTTTAAAGAGCAGAAGAGAAGTTTAAAGAGCAGTGCTGATGGTATATCTCATCGTTCATGGACAGCCATTTGGGTTAGTCTCAGATCATGTGGGTTGCTCTTGTTAGACCATTGATGGAGAGAGAGCAAGAGAGAAGAGATATAAAATGAACGAAGGCCAAGTTGGCACATAGCATGAAGAGTAGCATATAAAGCATGCAGTATGGATGGACAGCCATTTGGATCAGATTCAGAATTATGTGGGTTTGCTCTCCACAGAAAGCATTTGACAGACAGACAGACAGAGAGAATAAGAGCAGGTAATAAGGTAATGAAGGAAAAGTTGGCACGTAGCATTAAATGCAGTGAAGTTGGCCAGCTGAAAAGTCCTGATTCAGATAATGCTGATTTCACATCTCAGAAAGCAATAGATGTGCATCAGCTCATGATAAAGTACCTGGAGGTAAAGCTGGCAGGTAGCATAAAAAGTGAAAGCAGTGCCGCTAAAATTTGATTCACTTTAAGTTCAGTTGTGATGCAGGTGGATATAGCGCTGGTCCAGTATTAAATCGTGCACATAAAGTTAATTGCACAGGGTGTACATGAGCGGTTTGTTGGTACACTTGTGGCACAACCGTTAAAAAGCACTTCTATTGCTTCCAACTTGGGTGCTGCCACCTCTCACATGAGTCTCGTGCAGTTTTATGCACCTTGGGCACTTTCTCACGCTCTCATGCCAAGGTAGTAAAATCTTGTGCATCATCAAAATATAGTTAGAGAGATTTTGTGCTTCCCTACAACCCTATTCCCTATTCACTTTTTTAGATAGTTTTGTCATAATACTGAGAAAAAGCAGAATGAGTCCAAGCCAGGTTGCTTACTTCAGAAGCAGCTATACTAGGGTTACAATGTGCAGGACCAAAGCCAATGCAGGGTTAATTAAAACAAATGCGACCATACAGTATTCAAGTAACCTAGCAGGATGTCAATTCCAAAGGGCTAGCTCTTCATCAAGAAGTCGCTGGTTACAGAAAGTATAATGCCCGGGCTTGCAACCAGAAATGACTATGTCTAAAATGGATATTTTGGGACATATGAGCTTTAAAAATGTGAATGTTGCTTGAAAACCAGAAATTTTAACAAAAATGATGATCTTCTAAAAATTCTTAGTTAATTTTGAAATAGAAGACATGACACTGCTGGTACAAATACTATCCCACATCCTGAAATTGTGGACTTTTTTAAAAATGGACATAATCAGTTGTGGTTCTGAGTCCTCGGACTACCCTGATACAAAGAATAATCCAATAATCAATTTTTAAAGCAGCTATACTATGACCAAAACATTGTCTTTCACCAGCTGAAAATGGTGCAATTTCATTTCATTTCTGAGTTTGTAATGAAGAAAAAGGGCCAAAGAATGTTACTGATCTAAAAGAGATGACATAGATGTTGGACACATTGTTCCTCAGGAAAAGTATTTCACATAATATTAACATTATAAGAATTAATTCATTTCAACATTAAAAGAATTTAAAATATATTTTCTGAATGACAAAGTGAAATATCAGAAGTGAAGGAATGCAACATTATACCACCAAGCCTTGACTACTATTTACTCAATTAAACTGCCAAAGTTGTGCTCTCATGTATAGATTTATAGATTGGTAATTCTGATGATTTGTAATTGTGTTACTTTTCAAAAGTGTGTGTTATTTTTGAATATGTTAATATCTTTCAAATTTCGTTCAGCTATTGCTGAAGAAATATAGGAGGTACTGATTTTGGTTCCTAACATCCCGTTTGCACAGAGCCTGAAGTCGACTTCAGTTAAATTTGAACTTGACTTCATTTGTGTGTAAACAGGCTCGCTCCATTTTGAACTAGACTTCTGAATTTGTTGCCGCAGATTGAAGTTGACTTCTCTGTGTATAAGCGAGGTCTATGTTTAACAATTTAATATAGTGGGTGGGTATCCCATATTAGTGATACAGCACTTCAAAAGGGTGAACTTGCGGCAAAGTGTTCGTCAAGGTATAAATTAAAATAGACAAAAAAATAGCTAAAATAATAAGAATTTGGGATGCTATTTTACTTATGAATACCTTGATAAATTTTAACAAATTAGGTGTCATTTTAAAGCTTGCAAGATGCTTTCAAAGCAGAAATACTGAACTCAAAATTTCCCCTACAAAGTCCCCTCATTTGATGTGCTGCGTCATATACACACGGGGTGATGGGAAGTCCCTTACTCAGTCTCCTAGTCCTTATGATTTTGGACTCTATCATGTTTGCGTGCACTCTTGGAGGCGATATAGTGTACCTCCAGATTGTTTTGTTGAAAGCACTGAGCGAACTTGTTATCTAGATGTATAATTGGTTGTGCTTATTTGTTCAAACCACCCAGCAAACCTCAATGTGATTATTACTACAGGATTCCTTTTGCGGGCTCCTGCACAGGTGCCCCATTGCCAAGGTACCTGACTGGTACACACAGATCCTACACAGTACTAATGCTGCTACTGCACAGGATCCACCAGCAGAGGTACTGCCCTAGTACTACACTGAAAAATGTGTAAGTACTCTGTGTGTACCAGTCACCTTGGCGACGGTGTACCCATGCAGGTAGCCGCAATAGGAATCTTGTAGTGTATGTTATCTCTGTATAAGGGGTCATGCTCATTTAAACTTTGATA